>NC_079439.1:60343242-60428242 GCF_903798145.1 Danio aesculapii
GTAGAAAGGGTTATTACCTGCTCTTCACACACAAAGTAGGCCTACCTCTAAACTTTAAATGAGAAAAGGTTCAATACAATACATTGGACAGATCCTCAACATTCTGATTTCTCCCCTTTGTGCTAGAAGTGTTTTAGAAGTGTTCGTATACCAGAGGGATGTGCGCTGTGTCAGTGATGCAAGCGCTTCGTTCAGACACCGGCTGCACAGACATGACATGCGCTGCTCCGTAAGATTATTCTTACAATAAGTTTCTGTTCTCTCATCCTTCCAACTGAGTTTAGGCTATTTTTCCGAGAGGAATACTTTAAGTGGTGTAAATAGTTTGTAAAGCCTGGCTCATTGTGGTCAAAGTAGTTGATTAAATTAATAAAGAGAAACTGAATATTTCACTGTAATTTTATATATTAATATTTTATTTAACAGACCTGTTTGTCAGTTTGTGCGCTGAAGCATAGGCCTATAAGCGGACCTCGGTTTGAACTTCACCTCAAATATTCTTGTTTATTTTGTAGATAACTGACCAACAAAAATACATTAAAATAACCAACAACTGATACCAAACAAAATTAGTTTCAAAAAGGTAATTTTTCAGACATGCTTTCAGTTTCTTCATCTCACTCGCGGTGAGTTTAGGCAAGGGAATTCATTAAGTAAAACTGGCCTCAGATGGTTTAGTTAAGTCTGCATCAAACCTGCAGGAAAATATCAGACTTTGCTAAAAACCTGGTTATTTTACCACCGATTAGGGTTGCCTATTACAGACTTCAAAGAAAAATCTTAATATTTAAAAGGGAACATAAGCTGGACCCCAACAGATCATATCAATGTCATAATGAATGCTCAAATAATGGAACCCATAGTTTTTAGCAAGCATCATGTTTAGATTGTGCCATCTGTCATATACAGTAGGCTTGTAGGTCTATTATTTTTTACTAAAGAAGATATATCATTTGAGTTTATAACCAGAACTATAGAAACTGTTTTATTTTAATTAAAAAATCAAAAATAAATAAATGATTAAAAAACAGCACACTATCGTAATCGGATCTGTTTCTTTCGATAATCAGAAGTCTGGTTTTAAAATAATGTACTTACACTGTTAAAACCGTAATTATAATGGTACAACATTGTAAGTACATTTTTATAACATAGTAATTATAATGTTATTGCATTGTACTTACAATGTTAAAATTATAATTTTAAAGCATAGTAATTATAATGTTATAACATAGTAAGTACATTATTATAACAGTAATTTTAATGTTATAACAATGTATTTCTAATGTTGTAACAAAATAAGTACTTTGTTATAACATTGTTATTTTAATGTTATAACAATGTAATTAAACTTTTTAGCAAAATAATTACATTGTTATAACATTATAATTACTGCGATAAAACATTTTAATTACTTTGTTTTATTGTGAGTACATTGTTATAACTTATAATATTATTAAGTACATTGTTATAACATAGTAATTATGTTATAACAATGTACTTAAAATGTTAAAAGAAATTATGTTAAAAAGCAATTATTCTATAACATTGTAGCTACACTATTAAAAAATTGTAACTACATTGTTATAACATTGTAGTTACATGGTTAAAACATTGTAAGTACATTATTAAAACATAGTAAGTACATTGTTGTAACATAGTAAATGTAATGTTAAAACATGGTAATTATGATGCTATAACAATGTACTCACAATTTTTTAAAAACCATTATAATAATGTTATAACATTGTAAGTACATTGATACAACATACTAAGTACATTGTAATAACATAATAATTATAATATTATAACAAAGTAATTATAATGTTATAGCATAATAATTATAATATTATAATAATGCAAGTATAAACTTATAACAATGTCAATACAAAGTTTTAATGTAGTAGTTATAATATTATAGCAATGTAACTTACTATGTTATAATGTTATAATTACGATGTAAGTACATTGTTATACCATAGTAATTATGTCAAAACAACAAAATTATAATTTTAAAACAATGTAGTGACAATGTTAAAACAATAATTAAACTGTAATTAAATTGTAATTACATTGTTATAAAATTGTAATTATAATGTTATAACAATGTAATTATAATGTAATAACGATGTAATTATAATATAAAACATAGTAATAATAATGTTATAACATAGTAATAATGTTTTAAAAATATACTTACAATGTTAAAAACCAAAATTATAATGTTAAAACTTAGCAATTATAGTGCTATAACATGGTAAGTATGTTGTTATAACATTGTTATTATAATGTTATAACAATGTAATTATAATGTTATAACAAAGTAATTACATTGTTATAACATTATAATTACTACGTTAAAACATTGTAACGGCATTGTTATAATACTGTAAGTACATTGTTATAACATAGCTAAAACAGTAATTATGTTTAAACAATGTAATTATAATGTTTAAACATAGTAAGTACAATGTTATAACAATGTAATTACAATGTTATAACAGCAATTATAATGCTATAACAATGTCCTTACAATGATAAAACTAAATATAATGCTAAAACATAGTAGTTATAATGTTTTAACATTATAAGTACATTGTTATAACATAATAAGTACATTGTTATAACATAGTATTTATGTTATAAGAATGTAATTATAACATTATAACATTATAAATACGATATTAAAACATTGTACTTACAATGTTATAACAATATAAGTACAATGTTATAACATAATAATTATAATGCTGTAATTTTGTAAGTACATTGTCATAACATTGTAATTACATTATTATAACATTGTAAGCACATTGTTATAGCAGTAAGTACGTTGTTATAACATAGTAATTATAATGTTATAACAATGTATTTATAACATTGTAACATAGTAAGTACCTTGTTGTAACACAGTAAATATAATGTTATAACATTTTAATTATAATGTTATAACATATAGTACATATAGTACATTGTTATAATATATTTATAATAATGTCTTAACGTAAGTATAACATTATAACAAAGTAATCACATTGTTATAACATTATAATTACTACGTTTAAACAATGTCATTACATTGCAATAATACTTTAAGTACATTGTTATAACAGTAATTATATTATAACAATTTAAGTATTTATAACAATGTAATATATGTATGTATGTATGTATGTATGTATATATGTATGTATATTATAACATTATAAGTACACAATGTTTAAACAATGTAATTATAATGTTATAACAATATATTTACAGTGTTAAAATTAGTTATAATGGTAAAACATTAATTATGTTATAAAATTGTAATTTTAATGTTATTACATATTATGTACATTGCTCTAATATATTATATATTTAGTACATTGCTGTTATAATGTTATAACAATGTAATTATAACGTTGTAACAAAGTAATTACATTGTTATAACATTATAATTACTACATTAAAACATTGTAATTACGTTGTTAAAATACTGTACATTGTTATAACATAGTAATTGCATTGTTATATCAGTAATTATGTTATAATAATGTAGATATAATGTTATAACATAGTAAGTACAATGTTAAAACAGTGTAATTAAAATGTTATAACAGTAATTATAATGTTATAACAATGTACTTACAATTCTAAAGCTAATTATAATATTGAAAGTAATTATAATGTTATAACATTTTAAGTACATTGTTATAACATTGTAAGTACATTGTTGTAACAGCAATTATAATGTAATGACAATGTAATTACATTCAAATAAAAGTTTGTTAATACATATTAACTGCATATATTTACGTATAAATGCACATATACTGAAATATACAAAGAAACATTTATAAATTAAAACATAAAAATTGTAATTACATTGTTATAGCAGTAATTATGATGTTATAGCATTGCAATTACATTGTTATAACAATGTAATCACAATGTTATAACATTATAATTACTATGTTATAACATCAAAATTATATTGTAACATTGTAATTACATTGTTATAACTTTGTAGGTACATTATTTTAACATTATAATTACTGTTATGACATTGTAAAAACATAATTAAACTATGTTAAAACATTGTAATTACATTGCTATAACATTATAAATACTATGTTAAAAACACTGTAATTACATTGTAATATTAACATAATTACAATGTTACAACAATGTAATTACAATGTTTTTAACATGGTATTTATAATGTATCGACAATGTAATTACATCTAAATTAACAATTTGTATTTACACATTTACTGCGTTTATTTACGTATAAATACACAAACACTGCACATGACATACATTGAAACATTTACATTTATAAATATTATCTTGGATGTAACTACAATGTAGTTACAATGTATTGACATAGTAAATACAATGTAATGACATAAAAATTAAATCCAAGATAAAAATTACATATTACTTGTGTACTGTGTATGTTTATGTATATAACTATAATTTACAAATACTGTACATGAAATAAACAAAAACACATTTACATTTATATACAGTATATTGTCTTGGATGTAACTACAGCGTAACTACAATGTATTGACATAGTAATTACAATGTAACAAATTTTGCTATAAAAGTAGTAATTACCTGCTAGACATTACTGTCTGTCGCACCTCCTCCAGTCCACTTTTGGCTCAGCAGCAGGGTCGTCAGCTGGTAGGAGACGTCAGCAGAAACAACGCGGGAGGTCCAGCCACTTCCTGATATAGGTGTTGGAGAGTGTGTCCATTTTTATAACCTGGTGTGATGGTATTTCTGATCATTTAAATGGCCACATCACCCACTGGAAAAGTGTAAATTGATAGCAATATACTTTCAATTTTTCCGGAAGCTGACTGCTATCGATTTTCTCCAGCCCTTCTCTTAACGGTTTCTGCACCGCCTACCACATCTGACTATCATAATGCTCTGATGTATGCTCTCGTCCAAGACTCCTCACAAGTTGCTCTTTCAGCAAAGGGATCATCTCTCCTGCTCTAAACACTGCCTGTCATCCCTCACCCCTTTCCTTATTGACAGGCTCCTCGACTTTGCTGCCTTGATCTTTATCCTGGCCCATTGAATCAGTTCATCCAAGTGCTTAAGAAGCCTAGCTGTACGTGGTGCTGTTTGTAGTTCTGTTGTTATATCATCCATGTTCCCTCTCAGCACAGGGAGTCTTCCCCCTGATGGTGACATTAGCCCTCTGGCCATCTGTCTTGCTCCGATGAGGATTACTTCAAAGGCTGTCACGAACAGGATAGGAGAAATTGAGCAGCGCATGGCAATACCTACCTCTAACTTCTGCCATCCAGTAATTTGGCCATCGACCAGAATGTGCAAGCTGGCACATAAAAGAATTCCAATGCAAACTCAATCAGCTTATGTCGTACCGAGCTATAAGCATTTGCCAAATCAAGCCACACCACGTGGAGGTCGTATTTGCTCCCAGATCACAGATCTGTGTTCTGTGTAACCTGGGAAGCCTGGGAGCCCAGCTTTTTGACAGCTTGTATTGTGAGGAAGCTGGCCATCCACTTGCCAACACTGAAAAGAAAAGTTTCCCCTCCACATTCACCAATGCAATACTCCTAAACTGGCTAATAGTTTGTGAATTCTGCTCCTTAGGAATAAAGATTCCCACTGCCTCTTGCCACTCGACTGGAATGGAGTTGTTCCTCCACACAACCTGCATGAGCGTCCACAAGATCTTTGTCACTCTTGGGCACTTCTGATATACCTTGTAAGGAAGCCCGTTTGGACCTGGTGCTGATGCTGATCTAGCCATTTCTAAGACCTCTCTAATCTAACACAGCCTAGGTGGAGATGAATCGAATAGAGACTTTGGGGGATACGGGCGTGGCACATAACCTGGCGATCCAGGTAGTATATCCTTTGGAGCATCTGTATTCTGGCTCTTGACATGGTTTTCCAGCTCCTCTTTCGTGATGGCTAGCCTACCGCTTCGCTTTTCATCTAGCAGCTGATGAGAAAACTTGAAAGAGTCTTAATAAAAGTTCTTTATTTCCTTCTCCTGCCATTTCCATCGTTTACTAATCTGTTCTGCCCGGCGTAGCTTGGACAGCCTTTGCTTAATGTCCTTCCATAACAGATTAAGCCCTTTCTTTTCTTCTGGTGCTGCTTTCCTCCATCTCTTTCTCAGATGATGCCTGTCGGATATGAGCAGCTTGATATGTCTCTCCATCCGTCCTTTCTGTCTTGGGGCTGAATTTTTCTCCACCGTAAATTCTCCAAATCTCTCTCTGCACTCCTCGAAAATGATGTTTCCCATCATGGCTAGCTTGCTCTCAGCTGTTCCTCACAAAGTATGCTGCAGTACTCCCTTGAGGTGTTCATCAAGCCTGGACCATTCTTCTTGCATATTTGCCTTTGTCTACTTGATCTTGCAGCGCCTTTCGGGGTACTTGAAATAAGATTTTGGTTCTGTGTCTTGTGAGAAGACAAAGCCTGTCTCGCTCTCATTGGTTGCCTCTTCTTCTCCTCCCGCTTCTTCTATGGTTGCCCTCTTAGCACTGTCAGGTCCTGCAGCACTATGGTTTGCTACCTAGCTTTGGGTCCCTTTCGTCTGACCTGCTGAAGCAGTGCTTTTGTGCTGGCTGGGCGTCCTCCCACTCTTCATCCTTCCTTGGTGTATCCGCAACCCCCTTAATGATGTCACCTTCTGCCGTCCACATGCACATTTCCAGAGGGACTTCTCATTGCCATTATCTGTGGGGAGCTTGAGGATAGGGTGACTAACCGCTGTCTTTCCTGCTGTATATCGGTCTTTCCTGATTGTCCTCCAGCCTTTCCTGGTTGCCAGCTGCACTTTCTCAGTAGTCACTGGTTCCCCAGAATTACAAATTTTGCTATACACATAGTAATTATCTGCAAGACCATACCTGTCAACATTGGGATGTGAATAGAAGGGATATGCCCACCATAATAAGCACCCCTTTTTTAAAAAAAACCTAAATTACTAAATATGTTCATTTGGAGCAGTTTCATTGTAAATAAACAGTAAAATGGTCAGTAATATGTTTTATTGTTATTACTTACAAAAGAAAAATTAAATAGTATACATTAGCAGCAAATACATTAGCGAACAGTTCAGCTTATTAAAATTAAAAGCTATTATAATGGAATAGATTCAAGTTATCAAATCTTATTAGCCATTTCTTCACTGTATAACTTGCACATTCTGATTAAAGAGAAACGAATGAATCTCTTATTATTTAGATTTTTTTTCGTTTGATTACATTAAATAACAGAGGTGTCACTTTAAAAATTCACACATCTAACGTTATAATAAAGCTTTCGATTGCTTTCCTAACTTTTTATGCTCATTTAGGACGAAATTAGTTGTGTTTAAAAAAAACCACTAAGATTGACATCTTTGGATATTATTATTATTAATTATGTGTATATGTCTGTTCAAACACGCACCAAAACCCAGACTTTTGCTCCACTTCAAATCGCGTGTACAGAATCCATTTGGGAAATAGCATCTATTTAGCATCAAAGTAATTACGTTGATATAACATTATAAATTCTGTTAAAACATTGTACTTCCAATGTTATAACAATGCAGTTACAATGTTATAACATAGTAATTATAATGTAATGACAAAATAATTACGTCCAAACTAAAAGTTTGTAATTACAAATTTACTGTGTATATTTACGTATAAATGCACAAATACTGTACATGAAATATACAAAGAAACATTTACATTTATAAATTACAACATTAAAAAACATTGCAATTACATTGTTGTAACATAGTAATTATGTTATAATAATGTAATTACAATGATATAACATTATAATTACTATGCTATAACATAGTAATTATAAAGTCATAACATTGTAATTACATTGTTATAACATTGTAATTTCATTTTATAACATTATAATTACTGTTATAACGTTGTAAGAACATTGTTATAACATTATAAATACTATGTTAAAACATTGTAATTGCTGTTATAAAATGTAATTACAATTTTGTAATTACGTTATAAAATTGTAATTACATTGTTATAACAATGTAACCACAATGTTATAACAATGTAACTATAATGTAATGACAATGTAATTACATTCAAACTAAAAGTTTATTACATATTCACATATAAATACACAAATACTGTACATGAAATATACAACAAAACAGTAAATACAATGTAATAAAAATTAAATCCAAGATAAAAGTTTTAATGTTATAACAATGTAGTTATAAAATTGTAATTACATTGTTATAACAATGTAACTACAATGTTATAACAATGTGGGTATAAAATTGTAACTACATTGTTATTACAATGTAACTACAATGTTATAACAATGTAGTTTTAATGTAACGACAACGTAATTACATTCAAACTAAAAGTTTATTTTACAATCACGTATAAATACACAAATACTGTACATGAAATATACAACGAAACAGTAAATACAATGTAACAACATAAAAATTAAATCCAAGATAAAAGTTTGTAATTACATATTTGTGTACTGTATATACTTATGTATTTAACTATAATTTACAAATACTGTACATGAAATATACAAAAACACATTTACATTTATCGATTGTCTTGGATATAACTACAGCGTAACTACAATGTAACTACAGTGATTACATCCAGGATAAAAGTTTGTCATTACATATTACATGTGTTTTGTGTATATTTACATAAACCCTTCCTTACAGTGGTTTGGCCCACTGCTTTCCCAGCTCACAATCTCACCTATCACACACACACACACACACACACACACTAACACACACATTGTTATAACAATGTAACTGCAATGGTATATCAATGTGGTTATAAAAATGTAACTACATTGTTATAACAATGTAACTACAACGTTATAGCATTGTAGGTATAAAATTGTAATTTCATTGTTATAACAATGTAACTACAATGTAGGTTTAAAATTGTAAATTCATTGTTATAACAATGTAACTGCAATGTTATAACAATGTAGTTATAAAATTGTAACTACATTGTTTTAACAATGTAACTACAATGTTATAACATGTAGTTATACAATTGTAATTACATTGTTATAACAATGTGACTACAATGTTACAACAATGTAGTTATACAATTGTACCTACATTGTTATAACAATGTAACTACAATGTTATAACATTGTAGGTATAAAATTGTAACTACATTGTTATAGCAATGTAACTACAATGTTATAACATTGTAGGTATAAAATTGTAACTACATTGTTACAACAATGTAACTACAATGTTTTAACAACGTAGTTATAATGTATTGACAATGTAATTACTTTCAAACAAAGTTTATTTTACATTCACGTATAAATACACAAATACTGTACATGAAATATACAACGAAACAGTAAATACAATGTAACAACATAAAAATTAAATCCAAGATAAAAGTTTGTAATTACATATTTGTGTACTGTATATACTTATGTATTTAACTATAATTTACAAATACTGTACATGAAATATACAAAAACATTTACATGTATAGATTGTCTTGGATGTAACTACAGCGTAACTACAACGTAGTGACATAGTAATTACAATAAAACGACATAGTGATTACATCCATGATAAAAGTTTGTCATTACATATTACATGTGTTTTGTGTATATTTACATAAACCCTTCCTTACAGTGGTTTGGCCCACTGCTTTCCCAGCTCACAATCTCACCTATTTTCTCTCTCTCTCACACACACACACACGCACACACACACACACACACACACACTTACTAACACACACATTGTTATAACAATGTAACTGCAATGGTATAACAATGTAGGTATAAAATTGTAATTACATGGTTGAAACAATGTAACTATAATGTTTCAACAATGTAGTTATACAATTGTAATTACATTGTTAAAAAAATGTAACTACAATGTTATAACATTGTTGGTATAAATTGTATTACATTGTTATAACAATGTAACTACAATGTTATATCAATGTGGTTATAAAATTGTAACTACATTGTTAAAACAATGTAAATACAATTGTATAACAATGTGGTTATAAAAATGTAACTACATTGTTATAACAATGTAGGTATAAAATTGTAAGTTTATTGTTGAAACAATGTAACTGCAATGTTATAACAATGTAGTTATAAAATTGTAATTACATTGTTTTAACAATGTAACTACAATGTTATAACATGTAGTTATAAAATTGTAACTTCATTGTTATAACAATGTAGCTACAATGTTATAACATTGTAGGTATAAAATTGTAATTTCATTGTTATAACAATGTAACTACAATGTAGGTTTAAAATTGTAGTTTCATTGTTATAACAATGTAACTGCAATGTTATACCAATGTAGTTATAAAATTGTAACTACATTGTTTTAACAAAGTAACTACAATGTTATAACATTGTAGGTATAAAATTGTAACTACATTGTTATAGCAATGTAACTACAATGTTATAACATTGTAGGTATAAAATTGTAACTACATTGTTATAGCAATGTAACTACAATGTTATAACATTGTAGGTATAAAATTGTAACTACATTGTTACAACAATGTAACTACAATGTAGTTATAATGTATTGACAATGTAATTACTTTCAAACAAAGTTTATTTTACATTCACGTATAAATACACAAATACTGTACATGAAATATACAACGAAACAGTAAATACAATGTAACAACATAAAAATTAAATCCAAGATAAAAGTTTGTAATTACATATTTGTGTACTGTATATACTTATGTATTTAACTATAATTTACAAATACTGTACATGAAATATACAAAAACACATTTACATTTATAGATTGTCTTGGATGTAACTACAGCGTAACTACAATGTAACAACAGTGATTACATCCAGAATAAAAGTTTGTCATTACATATTACATGTGTTTTGTGTATATTTACATAAACCCCTCCTTACAGTGGTTTGGCCCACTGCTTTCCCAGCTCACAATCTCACCTATTTTCTCTCTCTCTCTCTCAAACACACACACACACACACACACACACACACACACACTAACACACACATTGTTATAACAATGTAACTGCAATGGTATAACAATGTAGGTATAAAATTGTAATTACATGGTTGAAACAATGTAACTACAATGTTATATCAATGTGGTTATAAAATTGTAACTACATTGTTATAACAATGTAACTACACCGTTATAACATTGTAGGTATAAAATTGTAATTTCATTGTTATAACAATGTAACTGCAATGTTTTAACAATGTAGTTATAAAATTGTATTTACATTGTTTTAACAATGTAACTACAATGTTATAACATGTAGTTATAAAATTGTAACTTCATTGTTATAACAATGTAGCTACAATGTTATAATATTGTAGGTATAAAATTGTAATTTCATTGTTATAACAATGTAACTACAATGTAGGTTTAAAATTGTAATTTCATTGTTATAACAATGTAACTGCAATGTTATAACAATGTAGTTATAAAATTGTAACTACATTGTTTTAACAAAGTAACTACAATGTTACAACATGTAGTTATACAATTGTAATTACATTGTTATAACAATGTAGCTACAATGTTATAACATTGTAGGTATAAAATTGTAATTTCATTGTTATAACAATGTAACTACAATGTAGGTTTAAAATCGTAATTTCATTGTTTTAACAATGTAACTGCAATGTTATAACAATGTAGTTATAAAATTGTAACTACATTGTTTTAACAATGTAACTACAATGTTATAACATGTAGTTATACAATTGTAATTACATTGTTATAACAATGTAACTACAATGTTACAACAATGTAGTTATACAACTGTACCTACATTGTTATAACAATATAACTACAATGTTATAACATTGTAGGTATAAAATTGTAACTACATTGTTATCACTATGTAACTACAATGTTGTAACAATGTAGTTACAATTTTATAACTACATTGTTATAACATTGTAGGTATACAATAGTAATTACATTGTTATAACAATGTAACTACAATGTTACAACAATGTAGTTATAAAATTGTAACTACATTGTTACAACAATGTAACTACAATGTTTTAACAATGTAGTTATAATGTATTGACAATGTAATTACTTTCAAACAAAGTTTATTTTACATTCATGTATAAATACACAAATACTGTACATGAAATATACAACGAAACAGTAAATACAATGTAACATAAAAATTAAATCCAAGATAAAAGTTTGTAATTACATATTTGTGTACTGTATATACTTATGTATTTAACTATAATTTACAAATACTGTACATGAAATATACAAAAACACATTTACATTTATAGATTGTCTTGGATATAACTACAGCGTAACTACAATGTAACAACAGTGATTACATCCAGGATAAAAGTTTGTCATTACATATTACATGTGTTTTGTGTATATTTACATAAACCCCTCCTTACAGTGGTTTGGCCCACTGCTTTCCCAGCTCACAATCTCACCTATTTTCTCTCTCTCTCTCACACACACACACACACACACACACACACACACACACACACACACACACACACACACTAACACACACATTGTTATAACAATGTAACTGCAATGGTATAACAATGTAGGTATAAAATTGTAATTACATTGTTATAACAATTTAACTACAATGTTAAAACAATGTAGTTATAAAATTGTAATTACATGGTTGAAACAATGTAACTATAATGTTTCAACAATGTAGTTATAAAATTGTAATTACATTGTTATAACAATGTAACTACAACGTTATAACATTGTAGGTATAAAATTGTAATTACATTGTTAAAACAATGTAAATACAATTTTATAACAATGTGGTTATAAAATGTAACTACATTGTTATAACAATGTGGTTATAAAATTGTAATTACATTGTTATAACAATGTCACTACAATGTTATAACAATGTAGTTATAACATTGTAACTACATTGTTATAACAATGTAACTACAATGTTACAACAATGTAGTTATAAAATTGTAGTTACATTATTGTAATTTCATTGTTATAACAATGTAACTACAATGTAGGTATAAAATTGTAATTTCATTGTTATAACAATGTAACTGCAATGTTATAACAATGTAGTTATAAAATTGTAATTACATTGTTTTAACAATGTAACTACAATGTTATAACATGTAGTTATACAATTGTAATTACATTGTTATAACAATGTAACTACAATGTTACAACAATGTAGTTATAAAATTGTAACTGCATTGTTATAACAATGTAGCTACAATGTTATAACATTGTAGGGATAAAATTGTAATTTCATTGTTATAACAATGTAACTACAATGTAGGTTTAAAATTGTAATTTCATTGTTATAACAATGTAACTGCAATGTTATAACATTGTAGGTATAAAATTGTAACTACATTGTTATCACAATGTAACTACCATGTTATAACAATGTAGTTCTAACAATGTAGTTACAATTTTATAACTACATTGTTATAACATTGTAGGTATACAATAGTAATTACATTGTTATAACAATGTAACTACAATGTTACAACAATGTAGTTATAAAATTGTAACTACATTGTTACAACAATGTAACTACAATGTTTTAACAATGTAGTTATAATGTATTGACAATGTAATTACTTTCAAACAAAGTTTATTTTACATTCACGTATAAATACACAAATACTGTACATGAAATATACAACGAAACAGTAAATACAATGTAACAACATAAAAATTAAATCCAAGATAAAAGTTTGTAATTACATATTTGTGTACTGTATATACTTATGTATTTAACTATAATTTACAAATACTGTACATGAAATATACAAAAACATTTACATTTATAGATTGTCTTGGATGTAACTACAGCATAACTACAACGTAGTGACATAGTAATTACAATGTAACGACATAGTGATTACATCCATGATAAAAGTTTGTCATTACATATTACATGTGTTTTGTGTATATTTACATAAACCCTTCCTTACAGTGGTTTGGCCCACTGCTTTCCCAGCTCACAATCTCACCTATTTTCTCTCTCTCTCACACACACACACACACACTAAAACACACACACACACTGTCAGGTGTGCTGCTCAATTAATGTTCAGTAAGTTCAGTAAACTTCAGTAAGTATGGTATTTTATTTACCTTAAATAAAGCGATCATCTTAAATGTAGGTAATGCAGACTCATTCATAAATTAGTTGCGACAAAAACGTTAATTACTGATGTAATTGTCCATGAATCTGCTGTATTAGCGGTTAAAATTACTCATGTAGTTAATGTATGCTTGTTTACATTAGCTTGTTGCAAAGTGCATTGCAACTAACACGTCAAAGCCATTTCCCATCCATTGTTTCATTTGTCACGACTTGGCATAATGTTAACTTAACATTAACGCCACAATTAGCATATTGTTTAGCTGTGTATTTGCTAAATGAGCACTGTGCTACGTCCAAACAAACCCCACTGTATTTTCAACGCAGTCCCTAAGCAATTCATAAGTTTTCGATTTAGTGGCTAATTAGTATGAGTTCGTAAGATCTAATTCGTACAATTTAGTACGATTTGCTCATCACCCAATGACTCATCCTTCAATATTACAGATTGATTTATCAAATTATTAGTCAGAAATATTGACAAAAGAGATTTTCTTTATGGTGACTCATCTAAAAAAAACTATCGACAATCAATAAATAATTTTTGTAATCTTAACTACTATGGAAGCATATGAGTAGCATAATTCATTTCGAAATGTAATATGCAAAATGGCAATGCAATATGTTAAATGGCAATCTATTTCTGTATTTCAATTTGCATATGTGCAATGTTTGGTGCAGAATGAAAATTAAATCTCATCATTTGCATTTCTCATTTAAAACACGGTTTAAATATGTAAATTAGATCCACATTTTAATGATTTAAAGTGTAAAATGAAATTGAAAATGCAATACACAAACTGAATTTGTATAAAGTACAAGCAGAAACTGTAGCAAAATGATCATTTAAATGTTATTTGTCCTAAATGCATTTACACTCACGTCTAGGAAACACAGGATTGCATTTTCAGCATAACACTGAGGGATGTTTGTAGCAAAATTCATTTTGAAATGTAATACACAAAACAATTATGCAATATGTTCATGGAAATGTATTTCTGTATTTCAGTTAGCATTTTCCAAGACATATGTGCAATGTTTGCTGCAAAATAAAAATCAAAATGAAAAAAAGAGAATGCATTTTCATTTAATACATTGCGACGAATGAAAGCCGATGTGAAATTGAAAATGCATTCTGGCCTGGCCACGCCCACATACGACAGTCGTTGCTGCAAGATGGGTATTACATTGTCATAAAGGCTGCAGCAAGGAGTATTTAACCACTGAGCTACTGGGCGTTGATAAACACATACAACCTAAGGCAACTTGCTTGCACACATGATGCACTCCATACAGATGCGCACATGATACTCTCCATACATATACAGACATGATACACTCCATACATATGCACACATGATACACTCTATACATATACACTCCATACATATGCACTCATGATACACTCCATACATACTGTTAATGATACACTCTATTCATATACACACGATACAATTTATACATAAAAACACACAAATTTCATGAAAGTTGAGTCACGTAACCTCTAAGTGTCAGGGAATTCATAAACCCATACAACTTGCTTCCATACATATACACACACTATACATATACACACTCCATACATTTGCACACATGATATACTCTATACACACGATACACTCTATACATATATACTCCATACTTATGCACATAATACACTCCATACATATGCACACACATGATTTACTTTATACATAAACATGATACATACTTGCTTTCATACAAATACACATGATACACTCTATACATATACTCCATACATCTGCAGACATGATTCATTCCATACATATGCACACATGATACACTCTATACATACGCACACTTTACATATACACACTAGATATACTCTATACACATACACATACACATACGATAAACAAATGTCAGAGTCTGGGATAGAACCCGGGTCTCTGGCGTGAAAGTGAAGTCGCGTAACCTCTGAGCTACACATGATACACTCTATACATAAATAGACATGACACGCTCCATACATATGCACACATGGTACTCTCTATACACATGCACACGATACCCTCCATACATATGCACATAAGATACACATATGTCAGGGTCTGGGAACACATACAACTTGTTTCCATACATATACACACGTGATAAACTCTATTCATATACAGACATGATACGCTCCAAACATATACACACATGATGTATTTTATACATATGCACACATGATACACACATTCCATACATACGCACACATGATAAACTCTATACACATGCACACTAGATACATATACAGACATGACACACTGTATACATATGCACACATGGTACTCTCTATACACATGCACACGATACACTCCATACATATGCACACATGATACACACACACCATACATTTGCACAGATGATATACTCCATACATTTACATATGGACACAGGATACTCTATACATATGCACACGTAACATATACACACTCAATACGCTCCATACATATACAGGCATGATACACTTCATACATATGCACACATGATACACTATACATATACACTCCTACATATGCACACATAATACATTCTATACATATACACACACGATACACATATGTCAGGGTCTGGGATAGAACCCGGGTCTCTGGTGTGAAAATTGAGTCACGTAACCTCTGAGGTACTGGGAGTTGATGAACACATAATACTTGCTTCCATACATATACACACGATGCACTCTATACCAGGGATGTCAAACTCGATTCCTGGAGGGCCGCAGCCCTGCATAGTTTAGTTCTAGCCCTGCTTCAACACACTTCCCTGTAGATTTCAAACAAGACTGAAAGACTTAATAAGTTTGATCAGCTGTGTTTAATTAGGGTTGGAACTAAACTGTGCAGGGCTGCGGCCTTCCATGAATTGAGTTTGACATCCCTGCTCTATACATAGGCACACATGATACACACTCTACATACATATGCACACTCGATAAATATACAGACATGGTACTCTCTATACACACACACTCCATACATATGCACACGATACACTCCATACATATGCACACTCTATACATATACACTCTATACATGTACACACACTCCATACATTTGGATACATGATACACACTCCATACATATGCACACATGATACACTCCATACATATACACACAAGTCAGGGTCTGGGATAGAACCCGGGTCTCTGCCATGAGGGGTGAGTCACATTACCACTGATCTACTGGGAGTTATTGAACACATCGAAAGGCAACTTGCTGGCACACATGATACACTCTATACATTTACACACACGATGCATTCCATACATATACAGACACGATACACTCCATACATATGCACACATGATACACTCATGTATACATTCTACACATATAAATACACGATACACATATGTCAGGGTCTGGGATAGAACCCGGGTCTCTGGCGTGAGTCACGTAACCTCTGAGCTACTGGGAGTTGATGAACACATACAACTTGCTTCCATGCACATACACACATGATACACTCTATTCATATACAGACATGATACACTCCAAACATAAACACACATGATACACACATTCCATACATACTCACACATGATACACTCTATACATATGCACACTCGAAACATATACAGACATGACACACTCTATACATATGCACACATGGTACTCTCTATACACATGCACACGATACACTCTATACATTTACACAAATGATATACTCCATACATATGCACACATGGTACACTCTATACATGTACACATGATATACACATTCCATACATTTGCACACATGATACACTCCATACATATGCACATACATATGATACATTCTATACATATACACACACTGGTCAGGTTCTGGGATAGAACCCGGGTCAACTTGCTTCCATGCACATACACACATGATACACTCTATTGATATACAGACATGATACACTCCAAACATAAACACACATGATACACACATTCCATACATATGCACACTCGATAAATATACAGACATGGTACTCTCTATACACACACACTCCATACATATGCACACAATACAATCCATACATATACACTTCATACATATGCACACATGATACACTCTATACATATACACACACATGTATACATTCTATACATAAACATACACGATACACATATGTCAGGGTCTGGGATACAACCCGGGTCTCTGGCGTGAGTCACGTAACCTCTGAGCTACTGAGAGTTGATGAACACATATAACTTGCTTCCATGCACATACACACATGATACACTCTATTCATATACACACATGATACACACATTCCATTCATATATCATACTCGATAAATATACAGACATGACACACTCCATACATATGCACACATGGTACTCTATACACATGCACACGATACACTCCATACATATACACTTCATATATATGAACACATGATATACTCCATACATACGCACACTCTACACATGATACGCTCTATACATATGCACACATAATACATTTTATACATTTACACATTATATACACATGATATACATGATACAATACAGTTAATGATACACTCCATATATATACACTCCATACATATGCACACATGATACACTCTATACATATACACACAGAATATACTCCATACATGATACACTCTATACATATACACACATGATATACTACATACATAGGCACACATGATACACTCTATACATATACACACAGAATATACTCCATACATGATACACTCTATACATATACACACATGATATACTACATACATAGGCACACATGATACACTCTATACATGTACACATGATACACACACGCCATACATATGCACACATACATATGATACATTCTATACATATACACACAAGTCAGGTTCTGGGATAGAACCCGGGTCAACTTGCTTCCATGCACATACACACATGATACACTCCAAACATAAACACACATGATACACACATTCCATACATATGCACACTCAACAAATATACAGACATGGTACTCTCTATACACATGCACACGATACAATCCATACATATACACTTCATACATACGCACACTCTACACATGATACGCCCTATACATATGCACACATAATACATTTTATACATATACACATTATATACACATGATAAACTCCATACATATACACTCTATACATATGCACACATGATTCATTCTATACATATACATAAACGATACACATATGTCAGGGTCTGGGATAGAACCCGGGTCTCTGGCGTGAGTCACGTAACCTCTGAGCTACTGGGAGTTGATGAACACATACAACTTGCTTCCATGCACATACACACATGATACACTCCAAACATAAACACACATGATATATTTTATACATATGCACACATGATACACACATTTGCACACTTGATAAATATACAGACATGACACACTCCATACATATGCACACATGGTACTCTCTACACACATGCACACGATACACTCCATACATATACACTTCATACATATGCACACATGATATACTCTATACATACGCACACTCTACACATGATACGCCCTATACATATGCACACATAATACATTTTATACATTTACACATTATATACACTTGATACACTCCAGACATACAGTTAATGACACACTACATACATATGCACACATGATACACACACTCCATACATATGCACATACATATGATACATTCTATACATATACACACAAGTCAGGGTCTGGGATAGAACCCGGGTCTCTGCCGTGAGAGGTGAGTCACATTACCACTGATCTACTGGGAGTTATTGAACACATCGAAAGGCAACTTGCTTGCACACAATACACTCTATACATATGCACACATGATACATTCTATACATATACACACATGATACACTCACGTATACATTCTATACCTATACATAAACGAAACACATATGTCAGAGTCTGGCGTGAGTCACGTAACCTCTGAGCTACTGGGAGTTGATGAACACATACAACTTGCTTCCATGCACATACACACATGATACACAATTCATATACAGACATGATACACTCCAAACATAAACACACATGATACACTCTATACATGTACACATGATATACACACTCCATACATTTGCACACATGATACACTCCATACATATGCACATACATATGACACATTCTATACATATACGCACACTGGTCAGGTTCTGGGATAGAACCCGGGTCAACTTGCTTCCATGCACATACACACATGATACACTCTACTCATATACAGACGTGATACACTCCAAACATAAACACACATTCCATACATATGCACACTCGATAAATATACAGACATGGTACTCTCTATACACATGCACACAATACAATCCATACATATACACTTCATACATACGCACACTCTACACATGATACACCCTATACATATGCACACATAATACATTTTATACATATACACATTATATACACATGATACACTCCATACATATACACTCTATACATATACACACACACACACACACATGTATACATTCTATACATATACATACACGATACATTCTATTCATATACACACATGATACACTCCAAACATAAACACACGATACACACATTCCATTCATATGCACACTCGATAAATATACAGACATGACACACTCCATACATATGCACACATGGTACTCTATACACACGCACACGATACACTCCATACATATACACTTCATACATATGCACACATGATATACTCTATACAGATGCACACTCTACACATGATACGCCCTATACATATGCACACATAATACATTTTATACATATACACATTATATACACATGATACACACATTCCATACATATGCACACATTATACACTCTATACATATACACACATGATATACTCCAAACATAGGCACACATGATACACACACTCCATACATATGCACATACATATGATACATTCTATACATATACACACAAGCCAGGGTCTGGGATAGAACCCGGGTCTCTGCCGTGAGAGGTGAGTCACATTACCACTGATCTACTGGGAGTTATTGAACACATCGAAAGGCAACTTGCTTGCACACAATACACTCTATACATATGCACACATGATACATTCCATACATATACAGACACGATACACTCCATACATATACACACATGATACATTCCATACATATACATACACGATACACATATGTCAGAGTCTGGCGTGAGTCACGTAACCTCTGAGCTACTGGGAGTTGATGAACACATAAAACTTGCTTCCATGCACATACACACATGATACACTCATTCCATACATATGCACACTCTATAAATATACAGACATGACACACTCCATACATATGCACACATGGTACTCTATACACATGCACACGATACACTCCATACATATACACTTCATATATATGAACACATGATATACTCCATACATACGCACACTCTACACATGATACGCCCTATGCATATGCACACAAAATACATTTTATACATTTACACATTATATACACATGATACACTCCATATATATACACTCCATACATATGCACACATGATACACACACTACATACATATACACACATGATACACTCTATACATATACACTCCATACATATGCACACATGATACACTCTATATATATATATACACACACAGAATATACTCCATACATATGCACACATGATATACACACTGCATACATGATACACTCTATACATGTACACATGATACACACACTCCATACATATGCACATACATATGATACATTCTATACATATACACACAAGTCAGGTTCTGGGATAGAACCCGGGTCTCTGCCGTGAGAGTTGAGTCACATTACCACTGATCTACTGGGAGTTATTGAACACATCGAAAGGCAACTTGCTGGCACACATGATACACTCTATACATTTACACACACGATACATTCTATACAGATACAGACATGATACATTCCATACATATACAGACACGATAAACTCCATACATATACACACATGATACATTCTACACATATACATACACGATACACATATGTCAGGGTCTGGGATAGAACCCGGGTCTCTGGCGTGAGTCACGTAACCTCTGAGCTACTGGGAGTTGATGAACACATACAACTTGCTTCCATGCACATACACACATGATACACTCCAAACATAAACACACATTCCATACATATGCACACATAATACATTTTATACATATACACATTATATACACATGATACACTCCATATACACTCTATACATATGCACACATGATACACACACTCCATACATATGCACACATGATACATTCTATACATATACACTCCATACATTTGCACACATGATACACTCTATACATATACACACACATGTATACATTCTATACATATACATACACGATACACGTATGTCAAGGTCTGGGACAGTACCCGGGTCTCTGGCGTGAGTCACGTAACCTCTGAGCTACTGGGAGTTAATGAACACATACAACTTGCTTCCATGCACATACAGACATGATACACTCTATTCATATACAGACATGATATGCTCCAAACATAAACACACATGATATATTTTATACATATGCACACATGATACACACATTCCATACATATGCACACTCGATAAATATAGACATGACACACTCCATACATATGCACACATGGTACTCTCTATACACATGCACACGATACACTCCATACATATTCACTCCATACATATGCACACATGATACACACACTCCATACATATGCACACATGATACCCTCTATACATATACACTCCATACATATGCACACGATACACACACTTCATACATATACACACACATGTATACATTCTATACATATACATACACGATACACATATGTCAGGGACTGGGATAGAACCTGGGTCTCTGGCGTGAGTCACGTAACCTCTGAGCTACTGGGAGTTGACGAACACATACAACTTGCTTTCATGCACATACACACATGATACACTCTATTCATATAGAGACATGATATATTTTATACATATGCACACTTGATACACACATTCCATACATATGCACACTCGATAAATATACAGACATGACACACTCCATACATATGCACACATGGTACTCTCTATACACATGCACACAATACACTCCATACATATACACTTCATACATACGCACACTCTACACATGATACACTCTATACATATGCACACATAATACATTTTATATAAATACACATTATATACACGATACACTCCATACATATACACACATGATATACTCCATACATATGCATATATGATACACTCTATACATATACACTCCATACAATTGCACACATGATACACTCTATACATATACACTCCATACATTTGCACACATGATACACTCTATACATATACACACATGATATACTCCATACATAGGCACACATGATACAGACACTCCATACATATGCACACATGATACACTCCATACATATACACACAAGTCAGGGTCTGGGATAGAACCCGGGTCTCTGCCGTGAGAGTTGAGTCACATTACCAAAGATCTACTGGGAGTTATTGAACACATCGAAAGGCAACTTGCTTGCACACAATACACTCTATACATATGCACACATGATACATTCCATACATATACAGACACGATACACTCCATACATATACACACACGATACACTCATGTATACATTCTATACATATACATACACGATATACATATGTCAGGGTCTGGGATAGAACCCGGGTCTCTGGCGTGAGTCACGTAACCTCTGAACTACTGGGAGTTGATAAACGCATACAACTTGCTTCCATGCACATACACACATGACACACTCTATTCATTTACAGACATGATATATTTTATACATAAACACACATGATACACACATTCCATACATATGCACACTCGATAAATATACAGACATGACACACTCCATACACATGCACACGATACACTCCATACATATGCACACATGATACACTCTATACATATACACTCCATACATATACACACATGATATACTCCATACATACGCACAATCTACACATGATACGCTCTATACATATGCACACATAATACATTTTATACATTTACACATGATACACTCTAGAAATACAGTTAATGATACACTCCATATATATACACACTCCATACATATGCACACATGATACACACATGATACATTCTACACATATAAATACACGATACACATATGTCAGGGTCTGGGATAGAACCCGGGTCTCTGGCGTGAGTCACGTAACCTCTGAACTACTGGGAGTTGATAAACGCATACAACTTGCTTCCATGCACATACACACATGACACACTCTATTCATTTACAGACATGATATATTTTATACATAAACACACATGATACACACATTCCATACATATGCACACTCGATAAATATACAGACATGACACACTCCATACACATGCACACGATACACTCCATACATATGCACACATGATACACTCTATACATATACACTCCATACATATACACACATGATATACTCCATACATACGCACAATCTACACATGATACGCTCTATACATATGCACACATAATACATTTTATACATTTACACATGATACACTCTAGAAATACAGTTAATGATACACTCCATATATATACACACTCCATACATATGCACACATGATACACACATTCCATACATATGCACACATGATACACACACTCCATACATTTGCACACATGATAAACTCCATACATATACACACAAGTCAGGTTCTGGGATAGAACCCGGGTCTCTGCCGTGAGAGTTGAGTCACATTACCAAAGATCTACTGGGAGTTATTGAACACATCGAAAGGCAACTTGCTGGCACACATGATACACTCTATACATATGCACACGATACATTTTATACAGATACAGACATGATACATTCCATACATATAAAGACACGATACACTCCATACATATGCACACATGATACACTCATGTAAACATTCTATACATATACATACACGATACACATTTGTCAGGGTCTGGGAAAGAACCCGGGTCTCTGGCGTGAGTCACGTAACCTCTGAGCTACTGGGAGTTGATGAACACATACAACTTGCTTCCATGCACATACACACATGATACACTCTATTCATATACAGACATAATACATACGTTCCAATTTTGCTACAAACATCCCAAAGTGTTATGCTGAAAATGCAATCCTGCATTTCCTAGACGTGAGTGAAAATGCATTTAGGACAAATAACATTTAAATTATCATTTTGCTACAGTTTCTGCTTGTACTTTATACAAATTCAGTTAGTGTATTGCATTTTCAATTTAATGTTAAACTTTTAAAGCATTAAAATGTGGTTCCAATTTACATATTGAAATCGTGTTTGTGAAATGAGAAATGCAAACGATGAGATTTAATTTTCATTCTGCACCAAACATTGCACATGTGTCTTGGAAAATGCTAATTGAAATACAGAAAAAGATTTCCATTTAACATATTGCATTGCCATTTTGCTTATTACATTTCGAAATGAATTATGCTACACATATGGTTATCTGTAACCTTTAATACAAGCTTGTTGCATCAGAAACGACTTTCGCTTATGACGTCTGCTTCGTGTCAACAAGGTGGAGAAAGGTGCAGTCAGTGCATAATGTTTTACTAGTTATTTTGGAAGATAGCTTTATTCACACAAAGTCCCTTTAAGTATTCTATAAACTGATTTCACGCGGCAGCCATTTTTAAAAGCGAAATCGAGGCTGCGGTGGGAAGAAACCCGTAAGTATTGTTGGGAGTTACATAGGAACGTTGTGTACCTGGCTGTATATCTTATCAGCGAAGATAAAGTGACACAAATTTATCATTTCACCACCTTCTGAGTGATCCGAAGGTTCGTTCTGAATGAATGGTGTTGGACTATTTCTCACTTCCCTTAGTCCACCAAATTCAATAATCGGTCAGGAGTCAATGAATTAAAATGAATGAATTTATTTATCGAGCATAAGGGAATAAAGCGAAGATCAGGATCCTGGGCTTTTGAAGAACCATCAGCCAAGCAGTCTGGATGTCCAAAAGCTCTTGAACTCTTTCGACTCCATCCTTTTATCCATCAGCAGCGTTAGATCTCCTTGGCCACTCCTTCGATCAGTTAACCCCGATCTCTGTCGTTGCCATCAGCTGTTCTCAGGCAGAATCATCTCTCAAAAGTCTATGTCTGAACACAGAGATACATACACACAGCAGTACAAAAGATGCTGCATCTGGGTGCTGCATCTACCCACATCTGTCTTTCCTCCTAACCTTGTCTATGAACTCTTGACCTGTGTATGCACCCATCTAGGGGAAGCCCCTCTGCAGCTTTGTCTCCAGCTAACACCCACACACAGCTCTTGTGGTTTTAGCAGTTAGTTAGAAACACATTATAACAGGGGTTAAGTAGAAGTACGCTATATCAGGAGACATCATCATATCTGACAAAAACACATATACACATATAGTATATATCAAAAGAAAAGGGTGAAGAGTAAGACAATAAAGCAATATTTTCCTCATCTGCTCCAGTTCTCTTTTGTGAGTAGAAGAGTCACACATCACAGCTGCAACAGAGACGGAGACTTTCTGCAAGACTTGTTTGTTACAGATTTAGTTATTTGACATTAAAGGGGTAGAAAGTTTCTGTCTCATTTTAAGGTCAAACAGAATGTCTCATCATATCACTGCGTGGGCTCATTAGATTATCATGGTTCAAGAAAACATATACATATGAATAATAAGCATGAGCACATATATATAATTCCTTTAATATATACATATAATTGTATTCCTTTAATGGTGAAAATTAGAGCTCATTTTTAGCTTAGTTAAGGGAAATGGCACTAGTTAGCTATCGTTTTCTTTCCTAAACACACGTTTTAGATGCTATTTATCAAACTCGAGTTAATATACTGATTCTTTAACTATGTTAGACTTGTCACGATACTGAATTAAAAGAAAAACCGTCTATTTCCCGCTAAGATTTAAGGCACTGTTGATGGCTTTCTTAAAACAGCGCTGATTTGCCATTCTGTTCACGTGCTCAACAGAATTGCTTGTGATTGGCCGAGAAGGTCATCAGTTCACCCTCCGCTGTTTACCGAGCACAACTAACACAGACGAGCGATCTGCTTGATGACTCGACTGATCTTCACGGCTGCTTCGCGCCCCAGTCTCCATCTATCTGTGTTTGCACTGGGTGAAGAGCGGTAAACTGAGTGCAAACACAGATACACGGAGAGTCATCCGCGCTCAGCGGCACTTCAATGTTAACTTAGCGGAAAATGGATAGTTTTAAAACTTCAGTACCGGGACAACACTACTACAGATAACACAAGGGTGTGCTACAGAGGGCTGCAGTGTTTTAACGCTCACGGGGTTACATAGGCTGAAGCAGGAAAGCATCCCCACGGTGTTAAACTGGTGCCATGAACTGAAGCCTAGGAGGACACTTGTTTGATGCTAAATTGCTTTTAATTGTTTAAATTAAACTTACTGAATGATATTAAAGTGATGTTTACACCAATAATTATTTTTGTTTTATAGGAAATACTGTGGAAAATCTCCTTGGTTTGTTAAAGATCACTAGAAAAACATTATTTTAAATTAATGGGAGGGCAAAAAAACAATTGACTTCAACTGTATCTGTTAAAGTTTACAGGTGCAAAAAAGTGCCTTGATGTACTTGAATGTTAGAAATGTTTTCCTACTACAATACAAAGTTACTTGTCAAATAAATTAACATGGAAGATTATTTTGATTTTAAGTTATTTGATTAGCTTGTTTATGAAGACTGCAGAGTAATGCATGTAAAAAAAATTACTTCGAATAATTGTTTAAGTACTTTGTGATGTATGTTAAAGTGTGCCCCCTTAAAGTACAAGTGGCCCCTGCCAGGCCCCCCCAGTTACTCTGGTCTAGAACCACCACTGCTGAGTTATACTTACCTTGTGTGCTCCAAATGTACTCACAGTGTGTTCGTGTCTCTACCTAGTCTGGTTCCCTCCTGGTTGTGTATTTCCCAATCCCATCAGTGTTCCTCGTCATCATCAGTCTCCAGTTTATTCCATCACGGTTCCACTGTTCATCCTCTGAAAGATACATATCCATTTTTCATCTCTGCAATATACACGTCTGCTAAATGACTAAATGTAAATGTAAATACTGTTTACTTATACTCTCTCAGTTCTGGTCTCAGTCCTCCTGTGACACATACTGTAAATATGAATTCAGTACTGTATATAAAAACAACAAAGGCATAACTGTAAATGCTTGTGCGTTATAGAGAATATTTAGAAAATTCTAGAGTTGACTTGATTTCTTTATCTCAAATGGAGTCAGAGTTTAAATGATTATTAAGTTTTTTTAAATATTATAAAATAAATGAAATGCTAATTCCAAAAAAAAAAAAAAAATAGACTCTTGTGCAATAACAGGGCATTTTTCTGGGCATTTTGGTTCTGGTTTTATTTGTAATTTACATATGGTTGATTTGATTAATTCATTCATATGGTTATTTGTTTTTCACCGAGAAATTAAGCCTTGTGTAACATAAAAGGCATAAATAAAGACATAAATAGCGACCTACCCTTACAAAAAAAACCCGCAGGAATCCTGCAGGAATATTATGCAGATTTCCTACAGGATTGTCAGCTCATTTTCCTCTAGGAATACCTGCAGAAATTTTTATAAAGGGGAAACAATTTATGCAGGGATTATTCCGGCACAAATTACAATCCTACAGGTCTATTAAAATATACAGTTCCAGCAGGATTATTGTGCAGGATAGATATGAAGTTAGAGAAGATTCACAATGAAACAATGTATTTTCACAAATTATTTATTAAAATTGTAAAAAAAAATAAAAATAAAATAAAGTAGACCAAAGCAGAATCCAATTAACAGCAGACTGCATTTACTCCATTTTCCTAAACAAAATTTAAGAAAGATTCCTGTAAGTGGTATAGTTGGTGTAGGGCAGAATGCAGTCTGTACAGTATAAAAAGCATTACAGCTATGAAGAATCCCCATAAACAACCAATGGACCCTTTTCACAAGACTGTTATGATGTGTTTAACGGTCATCTGCATCCTAAATACCTTAAAAGTTTTTAATATTTAGATTTTTTTAAACATGTACATTGATATATATTTATGTATAATATAATTTTTGCGTCAAATAACATAATCGCTTATACGAGGAGTATCTAATCAAGTGTCTATGGGGACAGAACAGTAGATCTGACATTATTCCCTCGTCTGGTTGCCGTTATCAGTCTCACACTATTTTATTTTCCTTTTTCTGAAAGTCTTGATAACACCATCCTGGAGTTTTTCTTTTATTATTTCAGCAAATAGAATTGTAAAAAAATTATTTGTTATATTCTCCAATTCACTGTGCTCTGAGTTTACTCAACTATGATGATTTCTACACGCAAATGTGAAAAGGGTCCATACAAGTGTGTGTGTGTGTGTGTGTGTGTGTGTACAAATTATTACCTTACTCGTAACTTGTGCTCATCATTTAATTTTTCCAAGTGCTGCCCTAATCAATTTTATTGGTACATCTGGAAATTTCTCCTGTACTGTGTCTGTAAATTCGCTCTCCTGAACATCCTCCTACTGAGAGTTTCTTTGTTGTCTAAAGAGAAATAAATACTTAAAAAATACTTAAAAAGTTGAAAATACATATCTTCAATCATGATTAGGCATGGACCGGTTTAAGTTTCTGGTGGTATGATAACCTTGGATAAAATTTCACGATATTGTGATTACTGTTCTAAAATAGAGTTTAAAAAAAAAACGACAATTTGAACACATTATATTTTATTTTAGGAAAGATTTAAAATATTTTGTAAAAGTGAACATGTCAGGCTAAATAATTACAATAACTCATTGACTTTTGCTATGTTCATTAGTTTCAAAAACACAGATTTCTTTTTAACACCTTTACAAATACCTTAGAAATGGTCTAAAGCTGTGGCTGGTGAACTTTCATCCTCATCGGCAACATCCACAACATCTCCAGGGTCAAAGTTATTTTTCAGTAGTTCTTTTTAGGAACAATGTCAGGTCAGTGGCTCCTCCCTTCATTCCTCTAGGACCCATGTTTTGGCCATTTTCTAAGATAGATAGACAGACAGACAGACAGACACACAAACAAACATATACACACACAAATATATATCATTCATTTATCTGGTGGCTTCAGCTGACTGTATCCACGACAACAGTTTTACCTTAAGGTCAATCGGCCAGTGGGTAGTTTGCTGTCCGGCCGGCGATCAAAATGATTTCTGAGGTAACAAAAAAACTGCATTAGCATCAATTATAAGCATTATGTTAACATAATTATAAGTTTATGTTAACAATGATAACAAATATAATTAATAAAGCCATTTTTTAATTAAGTTTTAATATAGGCACCGGCGGTGGTAGGCCTGGGTATATTACGTTAGCAATGTACTAGTATTGTTAATGTGATCTCGACTTTAAAAAGAAAATAAGCATTTGTTCTGGTGTTACAAAGCAATTTACTTATTTAACGTTGAAACAGATCAGTAATTATAGCACTTTAATGATAAAATAACTTAAGAAAAGTACTTTACCTTCAGAAGACGGTTGGTGACAGTTGACTGACGTGCATTCGAATCAGCGACGTGAAGCGAGTCATCTCAATGAATCGAATCTTTTCTCTAAATGATTAATCTTACCGGAGTTTATAATGTAAACTACATTGTTCCGCCAGTAGGTGGCGAAAATGAGCGTCTTTTTAAATGTAAAAGACTATCTGTATGAAATCGTAAAGCAGATTTATTAAAACACACGTATTCCACGAACAAAAAATGTATTTTCTTAAAGAAAAAAGTATGTTTATACAGCATGTTTGTTTTAATGTGTCTACTCAAGTCCATTTTGCCAAATAATACACACACATATATATATTAGTAGTAGTATTATAACTTAAAATATTGTAATTATATTATACGTGTATAACATATTCCTATACATTATTGACAGCAATGTATTTTATAATTTAAATTGTGCATTTATAATTTATTTAAAATGTTTAAAATAATTTACTAATAAAATTTACTCTAACATTGCAGAAAACACTGTTTACAAATCACACTAACAATAACCTGCTTCTTTTTAAAGGATAAAAATGGAGTACAAAGTGTACTTAAATGAAGAGTCACCAGTTCCAGCTGCCACAAAAAGGCAATGGACACAGAATAAAATAGGTTGCTCAGCTCAAAAAGACAGAGAAGCAGGGATAACAGCAACACACATTTTAAAAGAAAGTGGGATAGACTCTGTTGAACTCATAAAATGCACAGACATATGTTCAACATGTGTCTACCTCAAGGACAGGTCTTGCAGATGTTTTATTTTTTTTGCATCCAGCCAAACAGATGAGGGTTGAATTAAAATAGATAGCTGGATTGACATTTTAATAAATTAAATAAAAAAGTATAGAAATAAAACTTAAGTGTACAGCTTGTTTGTTTGCATAAATGCATAATTTGAATGGTTTAGAGTAATAATTGATGTTTATAACGGCCTATAATCTATTCAAAAGTATACCTTTATCTATTTATGTATTTTATTTTTATTTTAGAATTTCTTTCATTCCAATTACAGCAAATAACTAATTATAAAAATCCTGCAGGAATTATCACTTGCTTGGATTCATTGCAAAATCTGTAAGAAATCCCTGCACACATGTGTCCTCCAGGATTTTATAATTTTCATATTTTTTGATATTTATTTTGTGTTGTCACTTGTCACTTTATGTACACAAGAAGCTTCTGTAGCCAAAACAAATTCCTTGTGTGTGTGTGAAGCACACTTGGCAATAAAACTGATTCTGATGTACTGTATACTGTACAATAAAACTATGTGAAAATAACTGAATTGATATATATGAAAAGGGTTTTTAAACCAAATATTGATTTTTTTTATTTTATTGAATTTGAATTTATATTTTTTTAGGAATAAATTGCTAAATTTCAAGAGTATTTAATTAAATGAATTACAACCACATTATTTCATTTACCAGAAAACATAAAACAAATAAAACATCACACTGAATTCATAATCTTTTTTTTGTGTGTGCCACCCAAAGATTTGGTGCGGCCTCTTCTGGCAACCCCTAAGAAAATTGTCTGGGGGCGCCACTGACAAGTTTGGGGGCAGGACTACTTTTAACTGTTTTAAGCTTTTCCTGCTCACCGATGCTGCATTTGTTTAATCAAAGATGTAGTAAAATTCTGAAACATTATTAGCCTATAAAATAACTGTTCAAAAGTAGTTTATCATTTAATTTAATAATTCATTGTGATTTTAATGATGATTTTTCAGCTTCATTACTTCAGTCACATGATCCTTCAGAAATCACTCTAATATTAATTATTATTATTGTTTATTATAATTATTGTTAATGGTAATAGTAAAAAAATCAATAATGACTGGAGCAATAATTTCATTTGAAACTACATACAAGAAAGCAGTTATTTAGAATTGTAACCAATATTTAACTTTTTATTTTACATTTAATAAAATGCACCCTTGATGAACCATTTTCTTTATAAAAAAAAAAAAAAACATGGAAAAAAAAAACTGGCCCCAAACTTTCGACCGCTAGTGTGTGTATATAGGGATGTGCAAAAATACATTGAAATGTATCTTAAAATGCCAAATACCTCAATTTTACATGTATCAAAATAAACTACAAAATACAGCAGCCACAAGTATCAAAATAAAATATTGTATTTTGAAAATAATGCAAAATACTTTACAAGGGAGCATGAGATTTATTCTCAAACCTTCCATCAATAGACATATTGGATCAATTCCTTCACCATTAAACTCTGTAGAGTAAACAATGTTTGACAGCAAGAGTGTTTCTCTGAGCAAGTTAAATTGAACTCATTCACCTCCACTCCTGTACATGAGGAGGTATTCATAAACCCTTGTTTCTTTTTCATTTTAGTATAAACTTTGTACAAATTTCATACAGAAAGTCCTGTCTGGAGGTGGTGCTGGTGGGCGATGTTACTGGCTGGTGAGCAGGAGGTGTTGGTTGTTGATATTACGGATGCTGCGTCTCAATTTGCATACTATCCGTCCTAAATAGTATTTGAAAATAGAATTAGTATGTCCCAAATCATAGTATGTTGAAGAGTATGCCAAAGGTTCCCAGATGGTTTACCATTTAAGGTAAAAATTTAAGCGTAGAACCGTCCATACACTAATCGCTGATATTGCCCACAATACATTGCGTGTTGGACGTGAATTGGATTAGAACTACAAATGTAAGTGAAAGGTGTAAAAAAAAAAAACAACAACAACAAACATGGTGGACGCGCAAAGCCAACCGTCAAGTACAGAGACCTCGGTAAAGATGTTTGTATGACTGTTAATTAATATCTAGCCCATCGTGTTGTCTGTGTCGTATTTCATCTGCAACAACAATCCTGAACTTATAAAAAGATGTGTTTGGACATTAACATCTCATTGCATAATTATCCAAAGGCCTGAGGAGATTTCTCTGCAAGAAAGACTCGTGAACGGGAGATTATTCTGCTGCTTCTCCAATAAGGTAGGAAATTAAATATGACAGAAATGTGGTTGATTTGTGGATGATTGACTGGGCTCGTAACTAAGCAACACAGCGATCTGTTAACGAGGAAGTAGTACGTCCCAAAGCTTGCATACTCTGTCACACACTCAAAAGTAGATATTTTTTCATTAAAAAAAAAAAAAGTACATACTTTTAGGGTGTAGTACAAGTATGCAAATTGGGACACAGCATCAGTTTTCACTCTTTCCAATATTTATCTCACCTTCAAGATCTAAAGGACCCTGATAATTTGCCATCATGCAACAACAAGACCACATCTGATTGACAGTGTCTGCTAAAGTGAGGGGAACAGGGGAATCCCAAATGTGGTACTCTTTAACTCGTCTGATTGCCCGTTTAACAAGTATGCTGAGGCTGGAAATGGCCTGGTTTCTCTCAGTTTCCGCTATGCTAAACTGATCACGCTGCTTGAAAGGGGGGATGATTAATTTTGCCCTAACATCCTCAAATAACTTCTGAATGAGGAAGCCTTTATCTGCGATCACCTCGTCACCTGGTTCCAGTAAGTCCAAGATTCCTGCCTGCTTTGTCAACTCCTTGTCTGAAATGGAGCCAGTGAATAGCTTTGATATAAATGTGATTGCACCACAGGGTGCCACACCAATTAAACCCTTGAAGGTTGTATGGGACTTGTAGGCTGAGAATGTTTCAGGATGGAGGGTATTTGCCTCTGGGCACTCACATCTCAACTCTGTGCAGTCAATAATGACCCTCACGTTTGGACAGTCTCGCTGAAATTTCACAGGCATTGTCCATCGCACCTGCTCCTGGGTCATCCAGATTTGAATTGATCCCAACACAAGGGTTAAATAGTTTGACCATGTTATTACAATGCGATTCACTGTAGAAGTGCTCACTTGAAATATCTCAGCCAAAACTCTCTCTCTAAGACCAACAGCAACACACAGGCAAAACATGAAAAACTCATCAATGGGTTGCATCTTGCGCTTAGGGCTTGGTGTCACAACCTCCTCCTCTGCAGTTGAAATTCCAATCCTTTTGGCTTTGGACCAGTACACAATATTGGATGCAGATGGCTCAACAGATCTCCAAAAAACAAAAAAGATGTTTTTGTTTGGAAACCTCGTGAAGTACTTAAAGTCTTCATCAGACACGCACCATCTATCTAGCAGCGCTCGAGAGATGGTAAGGCTTGTGACCAGTTCCTCCAGCTCCTTTATTTTCTCCAGTGCCTCATCAAGAGCACCTAATTAAAAGAGAAAAATGCATTGTTAAACATGAAAATGTATTATTGGAAGCTTGGTAGATTACCATTAGAGTAGTGCAATTATACAAGTGACAACATCAGTGTAAATTCTTAAATCAGCTATTGTATTGAAATTGTTTGCCGCACAACTGTAATTATCTTTGCTTTCCCCTATCAGTGTACGTGAATATTCCCTAACATTGCAAATTTTGTATGTCTCCTTAAATGAGCTGTACACCCCAATTTGGCAATTCTGTCATAATTTACTCACCCTGGTTGTTCAAAGCCTGTATTCATTTATTTATTCGTCTGTACACAACAGAGGAGTTGGGTATTTTGAATTTTATCAAGTTAAACAAATAGACATTGAACACAATTTACTACTATAATTGATGAAATACTGACATTCTTTGTCAAATATGCCTTTGTGAACAAACTGGGTCTGAGTAAATAATGACAATTCTAATTCTGAACTTTCCCTTTAATCAAACATAATGTTACATGATTCAGGTAGTTAAATTATAAGAGAATAGTGTTTTGAGAAAATGCCAGAAATGGGTGGTTTCATGTAGTTTAAAGGGCACCTACTTTTCAAGCTGTTTGGACAGACATATGTGCATGTATGGTGTATAGACCGTCATATTGGGGTGATATAAGCACACCCAGTGCTTTTTTTTTTTCAATTTAACAACATAAAAAAACGGTGGACCAATTGGAGCGGTTTTCAAATCGACTGCTACTTGACATAGGAGTGCGGTCCCCCCGCCCACCAATATTGATTGACAGGCGCGTCATCATATCCTCAGTTTGTTGATTCACGTCCGCCATTTTCAGCGTGAGTCGAAGCAATATCACTAAAGGAACACGCTAGCTCTATTTTTAGATGCAAGGCTCATTGGGCTCAACACAAGACCAATATTCTCCACATTATCACTCTAATCGGAATTATTGGTTGTTTCTTTAGGTAGGTTTGCAAACATGTGTACTTCTCATTAAGTCTACCTTATACTTCAGCCGTTTGCATTTCTCGCGATCCCAGAAGCTCCCTGTGATCTTAACTAGCATGCGTTTTAGAATTCTAAACATAGGTTTCTATCAGGGTACACTCAAGTCAACAGCTGGGCGCCGCGGACCGCTGCAGAAACCTATGTTTAAAATTAAAAAATGTGTGGCGCAACGATTCGGGACACTTCATGCTTCTGGTGCGCCACAGAGAGTGTCTGGTGTGCCGTGTCGCGGCTTCTAGCGGCGCATCCGGTGCCTCAGTCAAAGTTAATTCAGTGTGCGTTGTTATTAGTTTCTGTGTACAAGCTCGGCACTTGAAACTAGCACACAGTTATCTGTAAAACTATACACAAATGATTTTGTACTCTCTGCTTGGTCTCTGTCAGAGTCGTACATGTACGACTGAATGGTGATCCTCTCTCCTTCTCCGTCTGCCTGTCAAACTCTGTTGCAAACGCAGAGAGGGTGAGCTCATGGCCCTGCCCCCTTGTTACGTTGAAGGGAAGCCTAAACTAATTTACATGTGAAGCAACACAGCCATAAATCAGCGAACTGTGGACACGCCCCAACATGACACTTTTTAACACATTATAATAAAAAAAAATCTGAATTGTGTTTTGAACTGAACCTAAACTGGCACACTTAGAAGAACCCTAATATTAATATTAAATCATAAAAAAGAGGTAAACTATGTTCCCTTTAAACCAGAACTGACCATAATAATCAAGTTATAAGTAGGCCCACACGGAATTTGTGCTCGCAGAATTCTGCAGATTTTTAGCCGATCATTAATTCTGTTTATTTGCTTTTGTAAATCTATATTTATTCAGTTTTTAAATTACACTAATATGAAAATGTCCATCTGATTTATGTACAATGCAGTTTGTACAGTAATATTTTCTGTATTTTAGTAGATATATCATATAAGACACTTGCTTTGTTTACCAAATAAAGTGACTCTAATTGGATTTGCGTTTTAAACATTGAAGTTAAAAAGGTGTTATTTTTTATTTCACATATTAAGGCTTTAGTTATGAGACTCCCAAAATAATTCTGCATAAATCCACAGATTTTTAGCAAAATTCTCCGCAGAAATAGCTAAAAACGTCCGCAGATTCCGTCTGGCCCTTGTTATAAGTGGGTTTAAACTGTACTATTAGTATGGACTAAGTAACGTTATACAACCCATTACTAATGCTCCACAATGTAACGATTCACCTCTCCCTTTCAAATTAGTTTATGCATATTTTAATAATTTGCTTATTATAGAATAATTAAAATTGTTCAAGATTATCTCTTAAGTGTATCACACTGATACTAATTAATTATACTTGTAATATTAAATTTCACCTTCACAATCATATTCAACTCCTGTCTCTATTTTACTTTATAATTAGTCATTTTATAATCAGTATTTGATGCCAGTGGCCAGTCCTCTGGATCAGAGGGGGTGTTGTGCCGAAATTTGTGACCCGTCGAAAACTGTGACCAGAGGGCGCTGTTCAGTAAAAAATTCACTCGGGAACGTGCTTGTCGCTCATGCACGCGACCGTGAACGCGCAGACACTGAAATCAAGCGATCAGCGTCGAGCGGTGCTGTAAAGGGATGTTTTAAATCCTGGGATTCAGAAAACAGGTTCATGGAAGAACTTTAATGTAGTCCTGATATGTTGACCATCCAAATTCTTGTAAAGAAGAATAAAAATAAAATATTCTGTCACTGTTTTTGTCTCCTGATAGACTCGTAGTTTGTAGGTTTCGTTATGAAATAGTTTATGCATTCCAGATTCAAACTACTGACATATGATCGGCTTCACAGAATCTGAGGTAACATTCATAGCCATCTAAATATTCTACTGCATATGCCAGATTACAATGTTTAAAGTGAACAAAGGCAGGCAATCGTCTTTCTATTTGTATAACATTTTGACCAGATATTAGATTAATATATATTTTATAAACTGTGTCTGGGTTCTGAAATTCATAGCTATTGAAATGACATCCCTCTTTTATTTGTGTGATTATGTTTAATAAAACAACTCATGTCATATCTTATGCATCTAAAGCATATTGACCAGATATTTAATTACAAATGCTGTAGTCACTGAATCTGAAATTAATAGCCACAGACCCTTCTTATATTCATATGAATGATAATAATGTTTATTAAAATGACTCATGACGATCCTCCATATGATCTGATTTTCTGAAATCTTTAGAAAGGTCATTGACTCTGACAGATAAAATATATGCCTACAGAATTCTTATTTCTCTTTATCTCTAAGGATGCATGTTTGATGTCTTTAAGAAACAACAGGGTCAAAATTAGCGATTGAACATTACAGAATTCTTGCACCCTACAATTTGCAGTAATGTTTACACGTCAGCAACTGGTATAAGTAACAATTAAATGACACTGATATTCCCTGTTTATTTTTGCTAAGTTTTTCTAGACATAAATGTCACAAGTTAGAAATTTCTTAGACTGTCTTTATAAAACTTAAAAACAAAAAATATAAAGTTAATTTTAAGAAATCACATTGAAAAACTACACTGAGTACACTTTATAGGTGTTTGAAAATTATAGTCAAGCATAGATCATCCTTTTACAAAGAAAAAAAATATTATAATAAAATAAATACAGTGGGGGAGAGTGGGGATTTTGCAATGGATGTCAAGGTTTACAACATCCTTCAAAATATACATATTTTTGTTTTAAAGAGAAGAAACTCATTTTGGTTTGGAACAAATCAAGGATGAGTAAATGTTGACAGAGTTTTTATTTTAGGGTAAACTATCTGTTTTTACTCATCGGATTCGGTGACCTAAAGATCAGACCAACTGTATCTAAGAATAAGTGTGTCTGGTCAATATTATAAAAGAGGAAGATGATGGACTGACACATAACCTTTATCCTTTTATCAAATATTATAATCAGTCAGCATATGGGGTAGCCTAACATATTTCAATGAATTTTATGAGTCATTTTCAGTGAACATCTCAATAAATTAGAATGTCATCGAAAAGTTGATTTCACCATTTCAATTTAATTCATATATTAAATAACCACTTGAAATATATCAATCGGTGAGTAATAAATCTATATAATATACAAATCTATATAATAATAATTGTCAAATTGTAAAAGTAGACTTTAATAAAATAAACAATATCCTACTTCGTGATATTTTGTTGTTGTCGTCTCCTGGTAGACTGGTAAAACTAAAGATTTAGTTATGAGTTTGAGTTGAAAAAAATCATATAGTTTGTTTATTACAAATGCTAAATACTGAGTTTAAATTACATGTGACACAAGTAAAATTCATAGCCATAGAAGTGTGTTATCCCTGTAGAAACCTAATTATAATGTTTAATAAATCGACTCATTTTGTGTCAGACCTATTCCTGTTTCATAAAACATTGATGACCAGATATCTTTAAACAGGTGGACGTCAATAAATTAGAATGTCATCAAAAAGGAGATTGTGTACTAATTGAATTCAAAATGTGAAACACGTATATTATATAGATTTATTACACACCGATTGATATATTTTGAGTATTTTTTAATATATGAATTATATTGAAATAGTAAAATAATCAACTTTTCGATGACATACTAATTTATTGAGATGTTTTATTTGAATATAGATTGATGTTCACTGAAAATGACTCATAAAATTCATTGAAATATGTTAGGCTACCCCATATGCTGACTGATTATAATATTTGATAAAGGTTATGTGTCAGTCCATCATCTTCCTCTTTTATAATATTGACCAGACTCACTTATTCTTAGATACAGTTGATCTGATCTTTAGGTCACTGAATCCGATGAGTAAAAACAGATAGTTTACCACAAAAGAAAAACCCTGCCATTGTTCCAAACCAATGATTTTGACCCTGTTGTTTCTCAAAGACATCAAAAATGCACCCTTAAAAAAAAAAAGAAAAATGACTGCACAAAGACAAAGAGAAATAGGAATTCGGTAGGCATATATTTTTATCTGTCAGAGTCAATGACCTTTCTAAAGATTTCAAAATCAGATCATATGGAGGATCGTCATGAGTCATTTTATTAAACATTATTTTCAGTTCATTTCAGATTCAGTGACTACAGCATTTGTAAATAAATATCTGGTCAATATGCTTTAGATGCATAAGATATGACATGAGTTATTTTATTAAACATAATCAAACAAATGGCATTTCAATAGTCCTGATATGTTGACCATCCAAATTCTTGTAAAGAAGAATAAAAATAAAATATTCTGTCGCTGTTTTTGTCTCCTGATAGACTCGTAGTTTGTAGGTTTCGTTATAAAATAGTTTATGCATTCCAGATTCAAACTACTGACATATGATCGGCTTCACAGAATCTGAGGTAACATTCATAGCCATCTAAATATTCTACTGCATATGCCAGATTACAATGTTTTAAGTGAACAAAGGCAGGCAATCGTCTTTCTATTTGTATAACATTTTGACCAGATATTAGATTAATATATATTTTTTAAACCGTGTCTGGGTTCTGAAATTCATAGCTATTGAAATGACATCCCTCTTTTATTTGTGTGATTATGTTTAATAAAACAACTCATGTCATATCTTATGCATCTAAAGCATATTGACCAGATATTTATTTACAAATGCTGTAGTCACTGAATCTGAAATTAATAGCCACAGACCCTTCTTATATTCATATGAATGATAATAATGTTTATTAAAATGACTCATGACGATCCTCCATATGATCTGATTTTCTGAAATCTTTAGAAAGGTCATTGACTCTGACTGATAAAATATATGCCTACAGAATTCTTATTTCTCTTTTTCTCTAAGGATGCATGTTTGATGTCTTTAAGAAACAACAGGGTCAAAATTAGCGATTGAACATTACAGAATTCCTGCACCCTACAATTTACAGTAATGTTTACACGTCAGCAACTGGTATAAGTAACAATTAAATGACACTGATATCATTTTTTAAACATTATTTTCAGTTCATTTCAGATTCAGTGACTACAGCATTTGTAAATAAATATCTGGTCAATATGCTTTAGATGCATAAGATATGACATGAGTTATTTTATTAAACATAATCAAACAAATGGCATTTTAATAGCTGGATTTCAGAACCCAGACAGAGTTTAGATAAAATATATATTAACCTAATATCTGGTCAAAATTTTATACAAATCGAAAGAAGATTGCATTACTTTATTAACTTTGTTAAACTTTATTATGAAACATTGTAATCTGGCATATGCAGTAGAATATTTAGATGGCTATGAATGTTATCTCAGATTTCATGAAGCCGATTATATGTCAGTAGTTTGAATCTGGAATGCATAAACTATTTCATAACGAAACCTACAAACTACGAGTCTATCAGGAGACAAAAACAGCGACAGAATATTTTATTTTTATTTCTTCTTTACAAGAATTTGGATGGTCAACATATCAGGACTACATTAAAGTTCTTCCATGAAGCTGTTTTCTGAATCCCAGGATTTAAAACATCCTTTTACAGCACCGCTCGACGCTGATCGCTTGATTTCAGTGTCTGCGCGTTCACGGTCGCGTGCATGAGCGACAAGCACGTTCCCGAGTGAATTTTTTACTTAACAGCGCCCTCTGGTCACAGTTTTCGACGGGTCACAGATTTCGGCACAACAGGGGCTACTGACTATCTCTACACACGCTGCTCTCTGGTTTAGGAAAGGCTTTCCTCTCCACAGCAGCCATCTCAGTCCCCACTGAAACAGTTCTCTCATGAGCAGGGGACATTGGAAATGTGCAAAGATCTCAGCAGCTTATTCCAGAAAACAGAGATATGCTGATATTTACTTTTATAAAAATGTAAAATCCCAGCAGTGTCATAGTTTTAGTTTGTTTATATTAATATATCTTTAGATTGAATTAATATTTTTGATTTTGAATAGCAAATTAGTCATGACAGAAAATTATTATTTTGCAAATAACGTGCAGCATTTAAGAAAAAAATGAAAGGGCTTTTGTTCACCTCAAATGTGTTTTAAATAATTTTATTGAAATCGTGAGTAAATCGTGAATGGTATCAAATCGCGAGTCAGGTGAATCGTTACATCCCTACTCCACAACATGCTCGTAATTGCATATAGCTATATAATGTCATATACCCTCTGTTTAATCAACAGTTCATTACTGTGATATATTTGTTGGCAGTGGTCTTCTTTAAATTATTGTATTAACGTGCTGTACTCACCCGGAGGAGGGCGGCTGTTGTAGTCGTGCTCCTGCTGAGGCAGCGCCACATCAACACACTCCATTTCAACGTGTTCCTCTTCCAGCTCATAACAGACCGTACTTTTTGCCTCCTCTTTAACTTCTCCCCAGTTGTTCCATGAAAACCTGGAAGGCACCGCATGTGGTGTAAGATGTTTACGGCCGGACTGTGGATGGACGCGAACTTCATCATCCGTGAAGTGCATAGCACACACAAAAGTGCTGCCCTTCCTCACAGTAAATTCCTCTCCCTCGTCTCTGCGAATAGCCCAAATCCAACGTCTCTTAATACTTTCATCGCTTGGAAAGCTATGAAACGACAAATACGGCTGTTTCTTTTTCGAATTAGAACAAAAAGGTACGCTGCAAGATTGGCTACTCCTAGTCTCCGCCATTGCACGCTGCTTCACCAGGAACGAAGTTTTCCCTACTTCCGGTGTCTTCTTCTTCTTCGTCGTCTTCTTCTTCGTCTTCTGGAGTTTTAGCTGGCGGTTGGCAAACCAACTTTAAGGTGCATTTTCCGCCACCTACTGAATTGGAGTATGAGGCGCAACATGGTTAGAAATCTTGAGGGATTAGTAAGGAATGCTACATGGATTTACTATTAAATAGAGGAATAAGATAAAAAATAAAATACACGCACACATAAAGGAAATATTATATCCTATCCATTAAATGTATATTCTTCAAATATCTAAAAAATTAGTTATTTATCTTTTTATCTCTGCCTTCTAGAATATCTTTTAAGTAGGAATTGGCTATGTTTAACTATGTTTTATGTTTAACTCTTTTTTTGCCATGATGACAGTAAATAATATTTGACTAGATATTTTTAAAGACACTTCTAAACAGATTAAAGGGACATTTAAAAGCTAAAAACTAGGTTAATTAGGTTAACTAGGCAGGTTGGGGTAATTAGGCAAGTTATTGTATAATGATGGTTTGTTCTGTAGACTAATAAAAAAAGATATAGCTTAAAGGGGCTAATAATTTTGACCTTAAAATGTTTTTTGAAAACTTAAAAACTGCTTTTATTCTAGCCAAAATAAAACAAATAAGACTTTCTCCAGAAGAAAAAATATTATCAGACATACATATTTGAGAAATATAAAAAAAAATAATAATAAATAAATAAATAAACGAGGGCTAATAATTCTGACATCAACTGTATATAAATATTGGATTTATTTATTGTATTTTTAAAATTCTATTGGGTTGAACTGGGTTAAATTATCTATATATAATTTATATACTTAATGGTTAACAATTAGAGCATTTATTGTCTGAGCTTCAGCAAAATCAGTGTTATGACCAGCAGAGGACCCTCTTCTTCTTTAAAATAATTGTCCAAATTAAATGATTCAGGTTTAAATTAATCTGAAATCACAGAAAGTTCTATCAGTATTGAATATCGCTTTTGAAAACAGCCAACAGTAAATTTCCAAATAAATGATAAATATACTATTTTGGTTTTATTAGCTCAATGATAAACATCCTGAAGAAACTTTGGTTTTACAACATAAAGAAAACCTTAACTGACCAAATAGGCAACAAATATAGTGCAAACATTTCTATTGCATAGATTTGCCCAATAACTGCACTGTAAAACCCAACAGTCATCTTTATCAAATGAAATGAGTGTAGTTAACTCAAAATTTACTGAAAGATAATTCTACTCATTTGAAAAGAGTTTTGAACTCGGTGTTGAAGGTAATGAGTTAATTAAATACCTCATTACTTCAACTTAAATGGAGTAAGTTCACAGTACTCATTAGGATTAGTTTATTGAACTTAAATGGTTTGAGTTACCTTAACTTTTGGGGTTTGTGTGCCGTCATTGCTCTAGACACATGTCCACCATTACAGTCATAGAAACACTTTTTAAAAATTTTAAACCCAAAATAAAAATTCTCTCACCATTTACTCTTTTTTTTTATTAAACAAAAAGAAGATATTTTGAAAAATGTTGTAAACTGGTAACCATCGACTTTTATTTATTTGTTATTCCTATGGATGTCAGTGTTTACTAGTTTCCAACATCCTTCAAAATATCTTCTTTTGTGTTCAACAGAAGAAAGAAACTCTTAAAGGTTTTACTTGATGGAGAATACATGGCGTATACGTTTTTATTTTTGGGTGAACAGTCCCTTTAATATAGAAAAGTAATGTGGGGAAAAAGGAATTTATTTTTATTACTTTTGTGTCTTTATTTTTATTAGAAAAATGTTTAGATCAACAACAGATTAATCAATCTTTTTCTTTTGTATGATACCAAATATTGACCAAGCATACTTCTTTTTTACTGTGCTGCATACTTTTTAGAAGGAATTGCGGACAAGAGGGAAATAGCAGAATAAGAATAAATATAGTGCGGGGGCCCTTGTTCCAGACTGCTGTCTAAGAAGAAGTCAAGACAGGTCACAACGAGCATGATGCTTATAGAAGTTGTAAAGTATATTTAAGATGCACTTAATTGTTCAGTTCTTGTATGCAGAGAAGGGTTGCAGAAAGAGGAAGTATGTCTGGTGTACAAGAGGCAAAAGGACTGCAGGATGACTGATAAGTGACGTTACACCAAAACTCCACCTGTTAATATCAGTTGTGTATATATGCTGGAGTCAGGGAAATGTATGTTAGTTGCGAAACTCCTGAATGTAATTCTTGTATTGCATTGGGGTAACGTAACCCAGAGCTCTGTCATCGAATTATTCATTTGTATCTAATAAATTACTAATATTTTTGGTATTGAAAAAACCCTCTCCAGACCTTTTCTTATTGAACACGCATGGAAATGGCTTGATATTCCAACAGTAGCTTCATTATTTCAAATAATTTGTGTCCTCTTTTAATTTATTCTTTGTCATCCACTCTGCTGCTTTTTAATTGTCGTTGTTAATGTTCTATTTATTTATTTATTTATTTATTTATTTATTTATTTATTTATTTATTTATTTGTTTGTTTGTTTGTTTGTTTTTATTTTGCCACTGCATTGTTTTACAGTGTTTTAAACCAGGCAAACACAGCTAATCATGTAATAAAACTAATGAACCTGTATACTGTAAATGTATAATAAATAAAAAACATTTACTCAAAATTGATTTGTAAAATAGATTACACCAACATTTTAACAAACAGCCTCTTTATAGCACTGATTTTTGTTAAAAGACAGTAAACTTTTTAAAGTTTTTTGCCAACATGACATAAATTGGACATAAGTTGCTGAAGGGCACAATAGTAAAACAGAATGGCTTTTTTTATTATTATGACATGTTCGCTATGGACGTTCTTCTTCTGGGACAACCTTGGTCTCGGTAGTTCTCCAGGTGGAATGAATAAATCTGCAGGTTCTGCTGACGTCTGTGTTTTTTGCAGAAGCTGTAATGTCTAAAGTTGCATAGTGCACGTTTTCTCAGCCGGCCACATTTTCAGACTGCAGAACTGAATGTAAACCATCCTCGTTCTGTTTTCGTTTTTTATTGACCGGTCACACAGTCATACACATGAACATCATCGCCTGCTGTGGGAAAGAAGGTGTAGTCACAAAACTATTTAAATATATTTGAATAAATATATGAATTATGCGAAATGTTGTAGTGTCATTTAACACACCCGATGGGAAGGAAATGCAGGTGGAGCTGCTATAAAGACACACGTTAATCAACATCACAAGTTGGATAATCAATGTACCCTTCATTCATTCATTTTCTTTTTAGCTTAGTCCCTTTATTAATCTGGGATCGCCACAGTGGAATGAACCACCAACTTATCCAGCATATGATTTACGCAGCGGATGCCCTTCTAGCTGCAACCCATCACTGGGAAACACCCATACACTCAGGAAACCGGAGCACCCGAAGGAATCCCACGCCATCACGGGGAAAACATGCAAACTCAGAAATGCCAAACTACCCGGCCGGGACTCGAATCAGCGACCTTCTTGCTGTGAGGCAATTGTGCTACCCACTGCGCCACCTCAATGTACCCTTTTATCGATTAATTATAGTGTTCAATCAGACAGTACATGCTTAAACACTAGTACTGATTGTAAATTTTACCAAGACTTTTTTAATAGGCCCGGGTACCTAATTATTAGAAACAAATAAAACACATGAAGGAATCTAATCCATTGAAGAAATACTAGTGTGTAATAAACGTTATTTCTATTTATAATGTCATCTACATGATATAATAATCTAAACTGTCCATAATAATAATAATAATAATAATAATAATAATGACTACCCTTTTTTGCTATTTCTGCTGAGAATTTTGTAAAAAATCTGCAAATCTGTAATTATTTTGGGAGTATCAAAACTAAAAACGCAATATATGAAATAAAAAATATATATATATATAAATATATTTAAATATATATATTTTATATTTAAATATATATATATAAAAATATAAATATATTTTTAACTTTTATTTAATGTTTATGATGCAAATCCATCTAGAGCCACTTATTTGGTAACACAAAGGAAGTCTATCATATAATATATCTACTAAAAGACAAAACATATTACTTTACAAATTGTATTGTAAATAAATCTTAACACTTTCATATTAATCAATATTATTACGAAAATAGTCTTAGTCTAAATTAATTTAAAAACTGAATAAATATGAATTTACACACATTTACACAAGTATATAAATCGACTCAATGATGGGCCAAAAATCTGCAGATTTCAGCGTGCACAGATTCCGTGTGGACCTAATAATGACTATAGTCCCATAGGCATTCACGGGGATATTCTTTTGATAATTGCAGCCTGATTTTGTGACCAATTTTGTGCAATATTTACTTAAAGGGGTGGTCCACTACGATAACATACTTTAAATTTTAGTTGATGTGTAAAGCAGCTGTGTGAACATAAACAACATCTTTGAATGTAAGACGCTCAATGTTCAATGCAAACGGTGACGTTGGCTTTTACAGAGTTAGCTTAGCGAAGTTTGGGGACTACAAATACTAAACAAAGTTTACCCTTCAGGTTACACACATACACCCTGCGGAGCTAAGGGGCGTGGCCAGAGAATTTGTAATGTTATAACAGAGATGCTTCATGGTGATGTGAAGCTGATCTGCAAATCACAGAACATATATCTTATTAGTTTATCTAACCAATCTTCTGTCTCTCTACAATCCAACTCGCTCTTTAAGATCTCAAAACTCAGGGCTTCTGGTAGTACCTAGAATAGCAAAGTCGAGTAAAGGAGGTCGAGCTTTCTCATTTATAGCTCCTAAATTCTGGAATACCCTTCCTGATAACGTCCGAGGCTCAGACACACTCTCCCAATTCAAAACTAGATTAAAGACCTATCTGTTCAGTAAAGCATACACTTAGTGCACCACTTAGGGGGCTTCCACTCAGGTTCTGCATTTTGTTTATATACACTATGAACAGCAGCTACGCTAATTATTCTCTTTATTCTCCATTTCCACCTGGGGATACTCTTCCCGAAGCCCTCAGACTATGCAGAGTCACTGATTCGATCCAAGACCAACGATGAGATGATCCCAAGGTTTCCATATCCTGGACCAGGCCGTATCCTGAGCAGCTACTTTGGTGGTCATGGAAGAGTGGAGAACATGAGACTGATTCCTGTGACGCTCCAGAGACAGACGAGTCTTCGCTGAGGCCAGCTTCCAGCCTCCGCCACTGAGACTGCAGCTCTGCTCAAGACGTTTGGCCAGCGGAGAAATTAAAATGATCGTGCCCAACTGAGCCTGGTTTCTCTCAAGGTTTTTTTTCTTCACTTTCGCCATTTAGTGAAGTTTTTTTTCCCTCTCCGCTGTCGCCACTGGCTTGCATGGTTCGGGATCTGTAGAGCTGCGCATCGATGGATTTGCTCTTCAATATTTGGACTCTCAGTAGTGATTATTAAACCACACTGAACTGAGCTAAACTGAACTGAACTTAAACACTACAAACTGAACTACACTGTTCCTATTTACTGTGACCCGCTGCTTTGACACGATCTACATTGTATAAGCGCTATACAAATAAAGGTGAATTGAATTGAATTGAATATCTTAGCTGACCAACCAGAGCCTCTTGTGAGCAGTTGTCAGAGGAACTAAGAAATATGACAGTCCTTTTCATGTTAGCGGAGTTTAATCAAAGTAGGATATATGAAAAAAAAATGTGATTTTCTGCAAATGGAGCATGAGCACACAATGCTTTGCACCCCATAAACACAACCGAGCCTAAAAAATACACTCTGAAGCACCCCTTTAAATTCTTGTGTTTTGCTGTGAAAATACACAAATTAAATACATAATAATAAAAAAAATACATAAATAAAAGTGTAGGTGTTCTTACTTTTCTTTTTGTTTACTGTTTTTCAAATACATCTATTAAGCTGCATTTCTACAAGCATATTTCTCTGAAATATACAATATTATACTGAACACTCTGTCTCTCTGTAGACAATTCAATTCAATTCACCTTTATTTGTATAGTGCTTTTACAATGTAGATTGTGTCAAAGCAGCTTCACATAAAAGGTCATAGTAAATTGGAACAGTGTAGTTCAGTTTGTAGTGTTTAAGTTCAGTTCAGCTTAGCTCAGTTCAGTAAGGTTTAAAAATGACTACTGAGAGTCCAAACACAAACATATGCAACCTAAAAACCATATTAAAAATATGACACAGAAGTAAAATAAATAAACTGATAGTGATGAATGTATCTATTAACATTTTTATTTATTTATTTGGAGTAAATGTATAAGTAGGGTCTGTCTACACTTGAAACATATAGCTGTGATCAGGAATCCTCCATTCCTTTAGGAGGCGTCAGTGTGTACGTGGGCACGGAAAAACACAGAAGAAACTCTAGCCGCATTTAAGCATCATGGCAGCGCTCGTACGCAGAGTGTTAATCGCCCACCTGGCAGCGACGAGAACCACCAGGTAAATGTGGCATATTAGTTCGAGATTTTGTGAAAGAATCTAACGTTACATTACACCAGACCTTTGTCGATAAGTTTACATGAGTTGGCGTTATAATGGCGAGCTCATTAAGACAGACCCATCTGATCTCAGAGCTGGCACAAGAAACATAAGTGACCTTACGGACCGTAATGCCAGCAGTAAAACATGACAGGATCTTTTGAAGAACGGCACTCATAAATTCCTCAAACTTTTACAACGAGGCCCCCAAAAAATAAAACGGTGCCTATGAACTCACACACACGTAATGGTTTATATTATCCGGCCAAATTAAAAATGTTTACTCTCCAGTTGTTTTTCAGTTAACGTTAACCTCACTGCAGCCTTCTGAATCGTTGTATTTATTTATTTATTTTTGAAACGACACATTCTGAAGTGCCCACGTTTGTTATGTAACATAGTTCTCCAGCATTTGAGTAATTGAAGGGTGTCTTATATGATGTTGTGTGCAGTTTTCTGCAAAATGGCGGCTGTGGTTTTAGATGGAGCCATCGGAGATTCTTCTCTAAAGGTCAGTGACCCTCTCATAAGTTTATCCTTAAGAGTCAATTGTATGCTTCTCTCAACAAATTCGTTATTTCGCTTCGTTAGACCTGTCTTTTGTCAGACTAAAACTGCAGTTTGTCGTATGAACCATAAGGTGGCGCAGTTACCTCACGATGTTCAGAAATGTTTTAAATGTCTGCCTTCGTGAAATTAAGGTAAAGCTGATCATATATTCGTGCATTCGGACTTTCACCTTAATATCATTTTAGAAAAGTATTCTTTGCAAATTCTAAAGCAGGGAAATCATATCAGCAGCCAATGACTATCAAAGTACACCATTGTTCACTGTTAATTAACAGTACTACTAATTTAGCATGTCACTGTTCAAAACTGCACGAATGTAAAACCAACTTTACCTAAATTTTTTGTAAAGTTACAGCCAAAAATTCACTGAACATGTCCTCATTATTTACTCGCTCTCAAGCGGTCCAAAATCTTATTGAGCTAAAGTTGGTTTTATATTCACACATTCAAACTTTTTGCATAATATAATTTCAGAAAAGTATTTCTTACAAATTCTAAATGGAGTAATCGTATTAGTTGGTAATGACTATAAACAATGTTCAGAGTCAAATAAATGGTGCTAATGTTGTTTTGAAGTCATACTTAAATATCTAAGACCAAATATTTGAAGTAGAATGTCACACAATATCCCTGTTCAAAAATGAGCGAATGTCAAAATGTAAAACCAACTTTACCTCAATTTTTGTAAAAATAAAAAAAGCAGCCAGTTCACCCAGAAATGAACATTACCTCACCATTTACTCGCTCTCAAGCGGTCCTAAATCTTATTGAGCTAAAGTTGGTTTTATATTCACACATTTAAACTTTTTGCTCATAATATAATTTCAGAAAAGTATTTCTTACAAATTCTAAATGGAGTAATCGTATTAGTTGCTAATGACTATCAACGTTGTTCAGAGTCAAATAAATGGTGCTAATGTTGTTTTGAAGTCATACTTAAATATCTAAGACCGAATATTCGAAGTAGAATGTCACACAATATCACTGTTCAAAAATGAGCAAATGTCCAAATGTAAAACCAACTTTACCTCAATTTTTGTAAAAATAAAAAAAGCAGCCAGTTCACCCAGAAATGAACATTTCCTCATTATTTACTCGCTCTCAAGCGGTCCTGAATCTTATTGAGCTAAAGTTGGTTTTTTATTTACACATTCAAACTTTCTGCTCATAATTTCAGAAAAGTATTTCTTACAAATTCTAAATAGGGAAATCATGTTAGCAGCCAATGACTGTCAAAGTACACCATTGTTCGGAGTCAAATAAATGGTGCTAATGTTGTTTTGAAGTCAGCCTTACATATGTGATTTAAAAAAAATATATATATTTTTTGTGATTATTTATTTATTGCAGAACAAAGCCAGCATGAATAGCTAGCAATAACTATATACAAGCCAGGGTTTGCATTAAATGAAAATACATTTAAAAAATAAATAAATGCAATAAAGTAGTAGATAAATAAGAATACACAGGAAAAGAGAAACTCTAGGGTGAGAAGTGACCTTTATACACCTCTAATATAATATTATTTATCTTTCAGTATGCTTTAGTTTATCTAGTAATTATATAAGAATTTTTCTCAAATTCGGACCATGCTTTGATTGTTTGTGGTTTAGCTCTGTTAATTCTTGCTGTAGAACGTTCTAACAGCGCAATATTTTTTAGTTCAATAAGCCCCATTTTGTTCGCTGGAAATGCGGGTTCATGCCATGTTTTAAATATAACCTTCTTTGCTGCAGTTAGTGCAGTATGAAATATCTTACGTTGGAAAGTGTTTAAGTTTAGATCATAATCATCATTCAATATTATTGGGGTATTTAGGAATAAACTCATCTCACAATTCTGAGATAGTTTGAAATACCTTACATCTGTGATTTTTGACCAAATATTCAAAGAAGCATGGTAAACAAAATATAGGGTGGGAGCATGTCACAAGTTTGCACAAAACGAAGTGCAAATATAAAATCAACGTTATGAGTTGCTTTGTTCTGTTGAACTCGAAGATATTCTGGAAGATAGTTAAAAACCTGCAACCATTGAGTTCCATTGATGTAGGAACGGAAATACAATAGAAGCCAATGCTTTATTTCTTTTATGTTTAAAAGAAGCAGGTTAGGAACAAGTGTGTGATGAGTAAATGATGAGTTTTTATTATTGGTATAAACAATATATTGAACTGTTGTAATTTTATTGTGTTTCTGAAACTTGTATTTAATTTTTAAATGAGTTTTATTACATTTTATTTTAATTTTATCTACTGTAATATGTTATTTAGGCAACAAAAAATAAGCTTGGGTTTACCTGTTAAAGCATAAACACAATCACTGTATATATATATATATATATATATATATATATATATATATATATATATATATATATATATATATATATATATATATATATATATATATATATAAATTTATAAATATATTAGTCAAAGACAAAAACATCAAAACAATAACAATTTTATTTATTCGTATTTTTATTTTGTTTTTGCTTGTGTGATTGTACTGATGTTTCTTCAATTTTAACTACTTTTGTATGGCTTTCTTTTATTTTTTTATATTAATTAAGTTGGTGTGTTAAGTTAAATAAAATAGGTTTAAGTATTTATACATCAGAACAATAAAATATTAATACAGCTTAAAAAAATGTACAAAAAACAGCTAATTCATGTTTTAACCAAGATTTACAGGGAACACCCGCTAAAATGCTATTCATTGCTATCAATCCTTAATATTTGAAAATATCTTGTACATTTCAGAATAAATTTGTTTCATTCTTACAGACGTGTATCTTTCACCCATATTTAAAGTGATAGTTCACGCAAAAATGAAAATTGTCATAATTTATTCAGCCTTTAGTTGTTTCAGACTAAGTTTCTTCAGTTGAGCACAAAAGAAGATATTTTAAAGAAACCTGTAACCATTGACCTCCATAGTATTTGTTTTTCCTACTATGGAAGTCAATGGTTACAGGTTTTCAGCTTCCTTCAAAATATCTTCTTTTGTGTTTAACTGAAGAAAGTAACTCAAGGTTTGAAATCACTCGTGGAAGAGTAAATAGTGAGTAAATCTTCAGAGCTATACCGTTAGTTTGACTTTTTTAACATCAAAGTTTGCATTTAACTTTATAATAAAAAAAATGTTTAGAAAATGACTGCAGACCCTAAATTAAATTGTATTATTTAAGCCCAGTTAACCAGCTCTTTGGCCAGCTATTGACTTTTTATGTTTAAACAATGAGTTTTTTCATCTCTAAACTCCTTATTTAAGATGTTTTAGTTGTTTGTATAATAATAATAATGTATATTTGTTACTCATTTGCAGGATTTCCTGGACAACAGGCACGTGTGCGGCCCCTTACTCTTCTGGTAGCTACAGGCGGTGGTTATGTAGGATATGATCAGTATGGCCGATACAAAGATCGGCAGCTGGAGAAGCTTGGCATTGAAGTGCCACCACACATTGCCAATGAAGTTCAGGTAAGGTCAAACCCAGATCTAAATATTATTTTTGTACAATTTTCCAGACAAACCGTCTACTGCAGGGACATGTTGCAAAACATTGCCATTGCAAATGTGCTGTTTGCCATTTCCACAACCTTTTCCCTAAATATCAGTTTTAGCACTGGTGGTTGTTGGCCGTGAACTAAGCGAGGGCTTTCAATTGAAGTGTATAAAATAATATTTATTGATCTATTCAGCTGTTTTTCAGCACTTTTCAGTTTTTCTGAATTGATGATAAGCACTGATGGAATGACTGGTGTCTTCTTTTCAATGTCTCTGGATACTGAGATCATGTTCAAAAGTGTTATGTGTGTGTTCTTGAATTGTTTGTGAGGGTACACATGTGAATAATGACATGGGTGTTACTGCATGAACATGGTTTATTAAGACACTTCCTGTGTCTTCAAAAACCATATATGGTAAAAAAAAAAAAACGTACTGAGCTCAAAGTCTTTGGCTGTGTTTTTTAAAATAAAAAATGGCAGATGTTTTCAGTGAACTTGGGTAATGTTTAGAAGAAAACGTTATAACATAGTGTGTGTGTGTGTGTGTGTGTGTGTGTGTGTGTGTACAGAGCTATGACAAGGATTTGGATTGATTTGTTGTCACGTTGATGGCGTTTTGGTGGCATCACCATTTTCCCACATGTTCTCTTGCCGTTTTTGGCTTTGTTTGTAGTTTTTTGAATGATAAATATAATGGATATACTACAGACTTGTACTCTTGTTGGACAAAACTTGCGTTAAATTAATCAAAAGTATTAATTGTTTATTATTATTATAGTAAATGACTTTATTTTCAAATTTTCCATTCATCAAATGATCCTGAAAGTTTATATAGCTTACTTAAAAATATAAAGCAGTAGCGCAAACATTTTGAGCAGTGATAATAAGAAAAGTTACCAGACCTCTATGTCAGTATTGATTTATTTTTTTTAATGATTCCTGAAAGATAACTAATAATCATTTTTAAGGTATACTGCGGTTTGGAAAAGTCAAGGTTTTAAAATCTCCTAAATTTTCTGCTATACCGTCCCTAAGGTATATGTAAGGTTTTTTTTTTACTTTAGGTTTTTTAGGACAACAGTACATTCAGCAGAAAATATATCTAAAAATGCCATTTTAAATTGTAAAGAAATCTGTGTTTTTAAAACCAATGAAGACAGAAGTCAATGATTCATTTTCATTATTTAGCCTGACATGTTTACTGCTCCAAAATATTTGAGATGTTTCTCAAAATGAAATGTATTGTGTTCAAAATGGGAAGAGTTTTTTGTTTTTTACCCAGGCATTTAAAAAGAACTTATTTTACAGCAGTAATACCATAAAACTGTGAAACCATGATATTTTTATCCAAGGTTACCATTACCTTAGAATTTTATACCGGCCCATGCCTAATATTAAGACTTTTATTGATGAATGGTAATTGGTCCCTTTTTTCAAGCATTTTTTAATATAATTCCTATACAATCAAGTTTGAATCATTCATTTGACCTTATAAATGTGTCCACAAAACTGGACTTCAACTATGGTTATTATTACTGCCAACTAAAAAAGCTTATGTAAAATAAATTAAAGAGCCCCTATTATAGGTTTTTGAAAATGACCTTCCATGCAGTGTGTAACACAGCTCTGAGTGAAGTGAAAATTCTAGTTAAGGCTTAAATCTGAAAGTGTTTAAAACTATTAATTCATTTTTAAAAGAGTCAACTCAGTGGTTCGAATGAATCACCACGGTAACGAATCTTTAGCCGAGTCGGCATGACATTGATACAGAACTCAAGCCCCGCACATTTGTTGCGCGCGCAGACCAAGGAAAATTGAAACCCCCTGCCCAAAAACACACTAGAAAGAAAAAGAGGAAGACAAACACTGTAGCACATCCCGGTTGAATAAAGTCGCATAGATGCAGTACTCTGAAGTGTGAGGGGGGATGGGGTGTTCGGGAGTGAGGTGTCTGAATAAAGCCTGGTTTATATTTCTGCAGCGAGTGATCGGCGTGACCCACGACGCATGATCCTTGTGTATTTATATTTCAGCGCGCTGTATGTGTTGCTCTGCAATAACACTTCTGAAACACTAGCTGGCAGTGTGGTTTTTATGTTCCTCTGTCGAGTTTCTTCGCTGGTAATTAGTTTTTTTTTAAATGCTACCTTGATGTACAAGTGGCTCAAACTCGCACATTTTGAGGTGTGAATCGGCGAATGTGCAACAACTTTAACCATAAGGTAAACACAAAACAACCTACACTCATCAGTCCTACCAAGTCAACCAATCACAGAACTTGAGCTATGCGTCGTTGCGACTTGTAGTTAATTTTTTTGAGAAGTGCGCATCAGCGTTGACTGGCCACGGCAAGGACTATGTGCCCATGCGCAGGCTGCATCGGAGCATACGCGTTGGCTTGACGCAGAAGTATAAATCAGCCTTAACACTGTTGACAAGGAGGTACTGTGGTGTTCGTAACTGTACTATGCCGCTGCAATTGTATCCTAGTTGGCGTCCCAGGGGATTCACAGACTGAGTAGTGACTCTGACTACTTCAAAATTGTTGATAAGCCGTGCTGGGCATTTCTCTCTGTCTTGCGCTTGACGCAGTCGACCAATCACAACAGACTGGGTCATCGGACCATTCCTCACAGATTAGCATTGCGCTAAGGAGGGGTTTGGAAACAAATGAATTGCTGAACGAATCATGGGAGTCGTTGGGATATTATAAGACAATGAAAATGTGTTTTGACCTTGAATGCATATCAGACTGTTGTTGGAGACCCCTAATCCAAAAAATGACCCTTTTTAATGCATAATAGGGGCTCTTTAAGAAAACAAAATCTATTTCACAGATTTTCCCATGGTAACATCACATTTTCATTTCACAAGTATAAAAATAAATATAACTTAACAAGCAAACTGAAAATAGATGCTTATTAAATACTTTCAAATATAAATGGGAGCAGACAAAATCTAGCTAAAAATATTGCATCATTCACCACTCTGTCGATTGTGGTGTCACTTTGATAAATAAAGGGTGTGCAAACATTTAAATCTAAAAGTGTCAGTGTGACACTACTGGAGATGTCAAGCTGCTTCAAGATCAACATTTTGGCAATTAGTTTTGTTTGAAAAACCTGAAACTTGGCTATTGATTATGCAAAGTTGTTTAAATTGACTTGATCATCTTATAAATAAACATTACTGAGAAAAATATTACCGAGATCACATTTTGCATGGTCAAATTTTCACATCAAAATAGACCATTTTGAGGGATGTAAACAAAAACAATGGTCCATACGTATTTCCTGTTTGACACTTTTAATTTCTATAGCTTCCAAGAATCCAAAAAGAGCCACATATTGGTAAATAATGTTATGATAGCTGTTTTAACACTAAGCTATGAGTGAATTGCCTCTTGTTACAGTTATGAAATAGTTTGATAACAAGCAGGAAATGTTCATGGGCCAATAACATGACCATATTGAAATGGTCTAATCAAATGATGTTAAAAACGTAATTTCAAATCCAAAAAAGGGTAATAATAATAATAATAATGTGTATTTGTTAGTGGCCTTTAATATGATCAGGCTGTATTTGTGTACAAATCACCTGACCATCTGTTGTAATTCTGATTGGCTGGTTTTGTTTGAAGGCTTTCCTAGAGTATTGTAGTGTTTTATCTGCTTCACGCAGCAAATAAACCTCCAACGTGGAGCTCCTGTTTGGCGGTCACACATCGTGACCCGTTAATGACCAGTCTTTTTGGGCAACAGATATTTATACACAAAGCTGTTATAATGGACTTGTCAGTTGGCGCAACCTTTAAAAGCGTGATCTTTGTGACATTAGACATGGCATGAGGACTTTTTGTTAGTGCACAACAACAACACACAGCAGAATGCAGAACGAACACAGTATGTACAGTGGAGAGTGTATATTAGAGAACAGTTTATAGACTTGATTTCTTTTTCAGAAATCTATTTAATAATTTTTGAATAATTACGAGGTTATAAAATCACAAACTAATCAGGGTGCTTCAACAAAACCCTTTATATTGTGCAGGACACTCATCAAAGTTTGATTACAAAAATGATTGTGGCATAATGTTTTACTAAATTTTCTGTTACAGTAAAGCAATGACAAATTTGTAGGATTTGTATTTTACAGGCCCTTGCTTTGTATGACTGTTTGTATTGTTTGTATGTCTTCTTTTCCTAGATTTTCAATAAGGTTGTGTTCAGGACTCTAGGCTGTCATTTCATTATTTCAGGCTTTTCAGCTTCAATGAGCTGCTTTACCTGTTTTGCTGTGTGACTTGGGGCATTGACCTGCATGAAAATTGCTAGCTAATGTAGCAAAGAAAGCATGAAAGGTACGACATATTGCAGAAGCAACGTCTGTTACACATATGCATTCACTCTCATGTAGCTTTGTAAATGCCTACTGCAGAAAACCTACCTCAAACCATGACATCTTTGCTCAGTTCAGTGTTTGCCCAGTTTGATGGTCAACATAATGTTTTCCACCTGCCCCATATAAATAAAATTGGCTTTCATCGCTAAAGTGAATTTTTGGCCGGTTCTGTCCACACAACATGTTCCTCAGCAAAGCATAGTTTGGCTTTCTGATTCTTTCTGCACAGAGACTACCAATTCTAATTCACTTAAATGTTGAAAATTACTGGGTTTCCTTCATGTGTCAATGCACATTTTAAAGAATCGTTTGAGAGACGAGTGATGGAAATGCCAAATTTGTAAATAAAAATCCCTTAATTACTAAAGTTGTGCTGGCTTGAGTTGGTTTTGGACTAATACAGGTTCTCTACATTATTTTATCCTCTCCTGTATTTGTTTTTCATGGACAACCAGCCTTTTAGGCGGACTTGAATGAGTTTGTGACATTGAAAAGGTGCAGTATTTTACAAATCACAGATTTGGAAAGACCAGCGTCTTTTGCTATGGCTGATGCTGTGCTATAACCGTCCCTTTTGCCTTCATCCGGACAACCTGCTGTCAGAGGGTTTCCATTTGGGGCTGTGCGATTTAAGCAAAATATCTATTTGCGATTTTATTTATTTATTTATTTATTTATTTTTGACATTGCATTTTCGATTTGATTTCGATTTTAATTTTGTAGTCAAGCTTCAGCTCAATAATCGTTATCATAGCTTCTTACTGCTAACATGCAGTGAGTGTTAGTTAAAACAAGGAACTAAAAAGATAATAATGTAAACATTTATTCAAAATTTTTTAAATACTCGAAAATAAACATTAATTTTTCTCTAGAGCAACAATAAGCACAAATAAAATGACCTTACCTTTCTGTAAACTCAAATTATGGAGATAGTGTAGCTTATTATACAATCAAAACTAATATGGCTGATAAGAGCCTTTCTGTAGCTTATATTGTCTAAAAATAATCATCACAGATTCTACACAAAATATCATGATGTTAAACACAGCTGTGGCACTCCAAAATGGTTAAAATAGGTGTGAGACAGAAGTGTAGATCTTGTGTAGAAGTGTAGAAGATTTTTTTTTTCTTTAACAGGAAGGTAAAGTCCACACTAGGGGCTTTGTAACTAGTTTGTAACAAAATTTGTTAACATGGTCTTAAAGCAAACCATAGTTAGTAGATCGTAAACTCTCCGTAAAGTCATGCATATAGTCGCATTGAATGATGTAATATCCAACAAGAAGCATTTAAATTGTTAAACTGCTTTAAAATTCTGCATCTAATGCATTTATATATAACTGTCCTATTAAAATGAAATGACAAATTACATTTGTATAGTACGTTACATTACAGTCAGTCACTACAGACGACGCACATTGTACCTACATCGCGAGTAGTGAATGCACGTGAAATACATGAAGTTATCAAAACATTGCACTTAAATTTTTTGTGACTTCGAAACAAATATTCCCATATTACCGATGTCCTGTTTTTCTTTGATATTAATTTGTCTATTAATGCTTCTGAAGTGGCAGACGCCATCATCCCACTCGTCCGTGCTTTCATGTATGTGTGTGCGTGCGAGTGTGTGTGTGTTTGTGTGTGTTTTTTTTTGTTGTTGTTTTTTGTGGGCGTTCCGCATAGTTCGGCTGCACAATTCTGATTGGGCAGAACGAAAGTGTGCTCACTCAGTTGGCTAGTAAGACTGTCACACACAGATGGCAGTCATGCATTTACTCTGGGTGGTGGAAATTAAATAATACATATTTCATATCGCAGCCTCTTGCGATTTTAGCTAATCACAGCACTGTAAATTGAAAACTGAAAAGTTAGACTGACAGATAAAAGTATTTAAGTTCCATTTACACTAGTGTGTTTTTGTTTTAAAATGGTTTTAAAATGAAAACACTCCTCGTACAGATGAGTGTGTTTTGGGAAAAAGCCCACTCCATACAGTCTAAAATGCATAATTCATGACCACTCACATGTACTGGGTATTTGCCTATTTTTCTAGCATCTGTACTTGCAGTCTACCGATTGTGTAATTTTATATAATTGAGGCTTGACGAATTGGGAAACAATTTGCAATGTAGTCCAGAAGACTAGTGAGACAGCGATTCGTTTTTAACTTTGATTTTTTTTACTCAGTTTATACCTAAACCCCAGCATTTCCAGACTAAAATGGGGTCTTGAGCATTTTCAGAATACTTGATTGAGTAGTATGGGCGCCAGATAAAACCATTCTAAACCAGTTTTAAAGTGTAAACGACATCTCAGATAATTAAGTAATAAACCTACAGGTTAATTAGCCTCCAAATTAACACCAAAAACTGTGAGGTATCTGAGAGTCTCTCATTTTAGTTGGTGTTCTTTCAAATATCTCATGTACATTCTGTATACCATGCTTCAGAATATAAGTGACTAATAAAATGAGATAAAAATTAGCATTTTTTTATCTATTTTTTTACTCCTTAAATTTGGACTAGGCCTTAATTTAGGAAATTGTAGGATGTTCTTTAGTTCTTTAGCTCTCCACCGAATATTTATTGAAGCATTACACTGGACATTTAGCCCTGGCGTTGACTGAGTGCTGGTTTCCAAGGCTATTCAGCACCATGGCAGACTTGTACCTCCCAAACAATAGCAAGATTTCTTTTAGAAGGGAAAGGGGGTTGGGTGGCAAAGCTACAAGGACTGTTTATACAGTGTCTGAACGAGCAGAAAATGCTCTAAAATGCTATTTTTTTTTAAACCTGTACTGGATTATTGTGATTTTTCATTTTTTGTTCCAGCAATGCAAACAAAGTCCTGTTATTTTCCGACATCTTAAACTAGCTATGTGTCTTTATCATGTGTTATGTTTTGGATGCAGTTTTCAGACCATTGAAGCGCTCAGGGCTGTATGGTGAATGATCGGTGTTCACAGGCTGTCAGTCAAACACTTTGCTGATGTTGCGCATGATATACTCGAATAGATTTCAGTTCAGTGGGTTTAGATGTACAGATAAGGCAGAGTGCAGCAAAAAAGAGATAACGGCGCACTCTTTGTGTAGGTGTGCCCATTTTTCCAGAACCTTCTCATATACACACAATGGCTTTTGTTATATTTTCTGCCGAGAGGTGTAGGAAGATAAATCAATAAAGCACAGTCTACTGATACTCTTTTGTCACGATCCCAAACGTAAACTAAACTAAATCAAGATAACTGGTAAAGGTGTTATTACAATTAAAAATAATTGGCAGCAACATTTTTCCAGTCTTCAGTATTCTTTAGAAATCATTCAAATTTGCTGCTCGAGAAAATGTTTATTGTCATTTTAAACAGTGTTTGTGTTTTTTTTTCTTTTTCTTTTTTGGAAACTCCAATTTTTTTTTATTTGTAAAATAAATAAAAAAAAACATTTTAGTAATTTAATTATCCTTATTGACTGTAAAAATTATTCCTAAAAAAAACTCTAGGAAACTCCAAAACTTTGTTGATATTTGATATTAAATCTTGATAATAATAAATTGATATTATCTTTGTTGATATTTGATCTTAAATCTTGATAATAATAAATTAATATTATCTTTGTTGATAGTAAACTTTGTTTAATGTTGTAATGAATTAAATCAGATGGCAACAAATGTAGTAAAAGTTAAAAATATTAGCAATTTATATACAGTGCATCCAGAAAGGGTTCATAGCGCTTCACTTTTTCCACATTTGTTTGTTACAGCCTTATTCCAGAATAGATTAATTTCTAATTAATTAATTTATTTCCTCAATTCTACACACAATACCCCATAATGACAATGTGAAAAAAGATTTTTTGAAATTGTTGCAATTACAGCCTCAAGTCTTTTTAATTTTATGGTGCCACAAGCTTGGCACTCCTGTCTTTAAAAAAAAAAAAAAAAAATTTACTAATGCTTTGCTTCTTAGACTTTACACACCTGAAACTTGTCTATAGCACTTGTTCACTGCTGCTCTTATAGTTGTGTGAATTGCTTCCTTGTCCTCATTTGTAAGTCGCTTTGGATAAAAGCGTCTGCTAAATGACAAAATGTAAATGTAAATGTCTTTAGGAATTTTTGCCCATTCCTCTTTGCAGTACCTCTCAAGCTCTATCAGGTTGGATTGGAAGTGACTGTGTACAGCCATACAGATCTCTCCAGAGATGTTGAATAGGATTTAGGTCTGGGCTCTGGCTGGGCCACTCAAGGACATTTACCGAGTTGTTGTGAAGCCACTCTATTAATATTTTGGCGGTGTGCTTTGGGTCATTGTCCTGCTGAAAGATGAACTGTCACCCCAGTCTGAGGTCAAGAGCACTCTGAAGCAGGTTTTCATTCAGGATGTCTCTGTACATTGCTGCATTCATCTTTCCCTCTATCCTGACTAGTCTACCAGATCCTGCTGCTAAAAAACATCCCCACAGCATACTCAGTAAGCACAGCAAGCTCAGTTTAGAGCTTCACGCCAAAGACTGTAAATACTTCTGTACATGTGATTTTTCAGCTTTTCTATTTTTTAGAAATTTGCAACAATTTAAAAAAAAAATTCACATTGTCATTATGGGGTATTGTGTGTAGAGTTTTGAAGAAATTAATGAATTTAATCCATTTTGGAATAAGGCTGTAAAAAAAAAAAAAACAAATGTGGAAGCGCTATGAATACTTTCCAGATGCACTGTATTACACTTGTAAGAGCCAGTTATGCATAATTCATTTGTGATAATAATTTAGTTAAAACTGTTAAAGCATGATGAAAATTGATATTTAAATTTATTAAGAATTCATTGTGATTGTATTATCTAAAATGCATAATTTAATAATTGATACAATTTAAAAACCTTTACTTTGGTATTTTGGCTTCCGACAGTAATATGTCTTGAGGTCATTAGTTCATACGTTTAAGGCAGATTGCAGTTATGGATGTTGGAAGCAACACAGTTTTTTGACCGAGCCATGCCGAGCTATATTGATTCTAGTGTTACTTTGTATTTTTGTTGCATTTCTTCAGTAAACCTTTTTTAAAAGAAGATTCGGTCTTACTCGCGTTTTTTCAAATACTGGTTGTTGGAGTAGAAGCTGCAAAAGGTGGTACATAAGGATTTGCACGAAAGGTGTGCCACTACAACACTCTTTTATTGTTGTGCTAAATTTATGTGCAATCACTAAAATATTTAGAAAATTGCATTTAATACTGCTTTGTCACCAAAATACATATAAATTGTTAACATTCTTTGCTTTTATTCTTGTAAATTTAATAAAATAATGTTCAGATTATAAAATCCATTTTGATGCATCATCCAGTTCGGCATGTTACACCCTTACAAACTGATTCCCCAAAGCAATATAAAGTCAGCGCAATCCAAGAAAAGTAAAAAAGAAAATCTATGAGTCACAGACAGTGTGTTGCAATAGTTGTTGCAAAGCATAAAAGCATCCGCTCTATTCATATTGTGACAAGTGTAATGATGACTCAAATTGTTTCCCTAATGATTTTAACCACAAGCACAAAGTCCTGTTTTAGTTTCTACTGAATGCCCACCCTATAGTTGTCAGTCTACAGCTAGTAATGTGTGTGTTTATGGAGTGGGATGGGCTTTTTGACAGTCATCAAATAGGAAGTTAGCTCTTACATTCATTGGTCTGGTTAATATTTAGTGATGACATCACAGCACACACATGCCATATCTGAGCAGATCCCACTAAAGAGACAGTGAGAGGAGTGTAAACCTTTGAGAAGAACGACAGACCTCCTATTGTGTCACTCGGTCTAAAGATTTCCTATGTAAGTCATTGTTTCTTCTAAAAGTTTAGTAGTGGTTTTGTACTTTTAATGTGGGTTTGAATTGAAATTCCATCATTAGGTTGTTGAGTGCACTATGGGCTAGAAGAAATTATTTTTATGACTTAATTTTGATCAAATACTGGATTTCTCATTGGTACTGAATCATAAGATGCGTAGAGACAGGAAGATTTGCTTCCTGTTTAATAGGAAGTTGAGTTCATGTGATTTGCAGATAGTCAAGTAACTTCTGGTTTTTCTTTAAAGAACATTTGAACTCGGCACTAGACCTAAACTAACCCTAACCTCAACCTAACAATCTACTTATCTAATGAGAATTAGTTGGCATGTAGATGCAATGTAACTTACATTCAACAAACGGACCATCAAAATAAAGTGTGATCTTATATTCCTATTAATTTATCGACAAAAATGTAAAAAAATAAATAAATAAATAAAGACTACTAGACAGGGATTTAAAAATCTTAGAGTATTTTGATGGTTATTTTTTGAAGGATATTTTTAAAATGTCTCTCCAGGAAATATTTAAAGTTATTTATCGTATATCATAGTATGAAATCATAATGTTTTTAATTGTACTGATTTGGACTGAGGATAATTGCTCATTAATTTATGAAGTGTTTGTTGTTATTATTGTGTAATATGTTTTAATCAGTATTGATCTTTCCGTGAAATAACCCTGGTGTCAATAAAGAAAAGCAAAATCAGTGTTTCAATTGATAGTGACAGAGTATAAACATTTAAACATTTGTATAAACATTTAAAATGACACTTGTATTTATTATTTATTGTATATAATGTGTTCATATATATATATATATATATATAGTTGAAGTCAGAATTATTAGCCCTCCTAAATTATTAGCCCCCTGTTTATTTGTTTCCCCAATTTCTGTTTAACAGAGAGAGAAAATTTTCAGCACATTTCTAATCATAATAGTTTCAATAACTCTTTTTTAATAACTTATTTTATCTTTGCGGTGATGACAGTCAATAATATTTGACTAAATATTTTCAAGACACTTCTATACAGCTTAAAGTGACATTTAAAGGCTTAACTAGGTTAACTAGGCAGGTTTGGGTAATTAGGCAAGTTGTTGTAAAATGATGGTTTGTTCTGTAGACTATCGGAAAAAAAATAGCTTAAAGGGGCAAAACATTTTTACCTTAAAATGGTTTTTAAACCATTAAAAACTGCTTTTATTCTAGCCAAAATAAAACAAATAAGACTTTCTTCAGAAGAAAAAATATTATCAGACATACTGTGAAAATTTCCTTGCTCTGTTAAACATTATTTAGGAAAAAAAGAAAAAAAATTCAAAGGGGGCTAATAATTCTGTAATTATAATTATAATTTACATGTATATATGCTGAGCACTGTATCAAAGTGTGAAATCGTGAAATCGTATCGTGTTTTTATTGTAATCTGGACAGATGTTTTTTTTCTTTGCTTTACTCATTTATTAATGAGGTAGTTATTGTTTTTTATTAATAATATTATTGTTGCTGTTGTTGTTGTTGTTGTTATTTTATTATTATTATTATTATTATTATTATTATTATTATTATTATTAATATGTTTTAATCTGTACTGATATTTCCATGAAATACCCCTAAGCTGTTGACGTGGCAAAGAAATAAACAAACAATAGTAAAACAGTGTTTCAAATGATAGTGGTATAAATGTTTAAATTTACATATGTATTTATTATATGTATTATAATGTGTTTATATATGCGTGTGTATATATACATTATACATGAATCCTATATATTTTGTTTGTTGATTAATTGATTGAGCTGAAAGTGATTCTGATATCAGAAACTATTTATCCTTTAGTTCAGAAACAGATGATATACAGGGGGGGATGGGGTCAAATATAGAATTCAGGATCTAGTGAGCACATGTTGACAGGATTTTCAAACCCCTCCCTCTCCCCCTCCTTTTCATATCGCCGCCTTTCCACCAGCACCAGGCCTTGAATTCAGCAAAGGCTAAAAGGAGGAGGTAGACCCATTTACCGGCCCGCCAATCACAGCTTTGCATCCCACTGGTGACGAGGAAAGAGGGGACGGTCTTTGAGCTTTGCAGCGGAGAACCACGGGGCCAAACGAACAGAGGGAGCACGAGAGAGAGGGCTAAAGCCTGCGATACACAATAATCCCTCCACAGTGATCATGTGTCAGCGGAGCCTAAAGCAGCAGCAGAAGGGGCCGGTGCGGAGTGCTGCGGGGAAATGGTGAGATGCTGCAGGTCTTTGCACAGCTCTCCTTCTTGCTACAATCTCCACAGGGTCAGGGTTGATGTGCGGCGTTTCCGCCAACTGGGCTCCTCGGCAGGAGCAACAGGGGAGCCCGCAAACGGCGCCCACAACGCCAGCACGGGAGGCCCTGGAGCCCCGGGGGGCCCATCTCAGCTCAGCCACCGGAGCCGATTCAGGTACCGGCGAGGAGTGCGTGAGATGCTAGGCAGTAGTTTAGCTTGATGGTGCGTGTGTGTGGATGATGTGGGTGAATTGAATGTAGGGCGACGGCGCACTCGGAGTGAGAGAGGACAACTGAAGGATCAGTGGGGCTGGAAACTGGGCGAGCGAACGAGAGGGGATTACAGAGATATTGCACAAACTCGGCCACCCTGCGGAGGGACAGTCAGCGTGCACTGGGAGTTTGTGTGATGTGTTTGATAGCCCCTCTTCCCTGCTTTGGCCTAAATTCAGCATAGTGTCGGGGTGTTGTCGCTAACCCTCTCTGTCTGATTCCAATCGCACAGTTTGCTGAGCTCCACTCAGAGCAGATGCTGTTCCCCGCGAGCGAGCGAAAGATGCAAAGAACCGAGGGAGGCTCATATTCAGTCAGTGATTGGTCAACGTGTGCCTGCAATGGAGAAACAAGGGGGGCTCTGTAAAAGAAAAGGAGTCTGACTCTGAAGACTTTACATTGTCTTTACTGGCTGTGGTCATCACCTCTCAAATGTCCTCTGCGGTTTGTGTGATGCACTTTAAATAGCGAGGTTTTTTTTTTCATGGCTATTCATCTGCGCAGGACAGGTTGGGGGAGGGTAGAAGCGCTCGAAATTCAATTGAATGATAACCTGATAACTGAGAGCTCTCGTTAAAAAAACCCAGCAGTCATTGTTTTGAGCTCTTGGGTGCACTAGGATGCAGCACACACTGTGGCATATTAACTGGATTTGCGAAACCGTAGAATGAGGTTGCATAATGCACGCCACTAAAAGTGTTTCGTAGGAAAGGTTAGACTGGCCACTTGAACAGTTCTTTCGCAAATGGAGTTTTAGGATGGACACAATATTTGCATAGAGGAGGTGCTAAATGCTGGGTGTTAGGTTCTTTGTTGGGTTATGCAAGGATTGTTTTTGGCTTGTTAAGTTTTTCTGAAAAAAGCAAGATGAGTTAAAATAGTGTTTTGTACAAATACTTTGCTATAGTAAGTGGACAAAGGTATTAGAGACTATGGTTGTCACGATAACATTAATTAATCTTACGATACTATACTAGCTGAAGTATCACGATAACAAGTCGTATTGCGATACTGTAATTCATAACTTAAATAATAAAGAAAATAATCAGAAATACTATGTGTTATAATAGGCCTACTTTAATGTAATTCATAATTCCCATAAGGCCAAATATTATTATTTGCACGTCACTTCACCTAAAATGTATTCATTCTTTTTGTGTATTTTATAGATAACTGACCAACAAGAATACATTAAAATAAAGATACAAATTATACAAAATGAAATTTTTTACAAAAAGAGAATTTGTCCAACAAAATTAGGCTATATGAAGTGGTCAAAAATTGTTTCAATGTTTCCTGTTGCTATTTTGGGTTTTTAATCTATTGTTTTTTCAGTCTTATCAGCTAACAATTCAAATTCAAATTTTCACTTTGTGAGTCTTTCTTTTAAAGAGATTGTCGCTAATAAATCATATTAACGGGAACAGAAATGAACTGTTCGAACTGAAGCTTTAAAAAACGTGTACTAGTCTACCATAAAACGCGTGATTCAGACTACAAAGGGCTTCACAGATTATTAAAATTAAAGGGTCTATTCTTGCACAAACGTGTGAGCATTTTACTGACTTTTCCACAAGCAACATTATCTATTGTAGATAAAACATTATTGACGATACTACCGTTTACAAACTACAGTGGCACAGCCAGTTTTTTGAAGCCATAGTATCACGATACTATGATAGTAGTGGTAAACCGTGCAACCCAATTAAGACAGTCCAGTTATAAGGTTTAATACAAGCAGTGTAGTCATGCCATGTGGTTATAAGAACCTATTAATTGCCTGTTGTTTGCATTTGAATGGACATGAGACTTAGTAGATCATCCAGAAATTTATTTTATTTGTATTTTTTTATGTATATGAATTGAGCTAAATAATCACAATTTGTGATTCTAGTATAATCAAATCAGATTTATTGAAAAAACAGTTTTATGTGCATCAATTGAGGTAAAGAACCACAACATACTATATCAGTATTATCCCAAACTGAATGGGAATACAAAATAAATTCAGTGCTTCCCACACATAGACTTTACTTGGGCGCACCGCCCAGGTATATTAACAGCCGCCCAAGTGTATTTAGTGGTGACACATGAATAAAAATATAATTTTCATCCTTTTATACTTTTTTTGTATCCGTCCAAGAAAGCCAAGCATTCGCGATCGATTAACCAGGGGAAAATCTTCTCTTGCTCAGCACGTTTGTAGGGTGTCCGCGGGGTCTTAAAAAGTATTAAAAGTTAATCAATCAATTATGAGAAAATTAAGGCCCTTAAAAGGTATTAAAATTCTTCATCACATTTTTTCGAGGTCTTAAATTTAGTTCAAGCCTTATCCAAAGTGTTTGACTCCTAAATAGCATAAATATAGCATAAAATATATATTTTCCTCCTAATATTAACAATATCACGTAATTTGCGACAAACGTGGGAAGGTGTTGGATGCGCTCCACATGTAGCAAAACAGAAGGGAAAATGTACGTACTCCTAGGTGGAGAAAGTTGAGTTTAAACAGTGGCTGAAGCCTGTTGGTGAAAACAACTGCGTAACTTGTTCATTCAAGCTTAGTTTTTTTCTGAGCTCTGAGTTCTGTTGCACAGTTGTGCTCCATTGATTTATTTAACTACAAATGTTTATTGACAACTGTTTATTAAGTTAAAGGTTTGATACTGATTAGAACTTGAAGTGGCGATGAGGTCTTAAAATATTCTCAGAAGGTCTTTAAAAAAAGGTATTAAAATTACATTTAGAATTCCTGCATATATAATGGTTTGGTACTGCTGGTTCTGTGCGCAAGAAGCTTCAAGACACAGACAATCACACATGCTCTGTAGACCCACAGAGACTAAATGCATCTGGCCGTAGTTTCTAAATCTCCTAAAATGTCCGGGATTCTGGTTTTATTTTCGCTTTCTAAAGTTGCCGTTATTTGTATGCGTTTTTGCATTACCTTTTCGCAGCTGACTGCGCATGCACAGCCGCAAGATTATTCATTTAATAAACGACTCTGATAAATTTTACTATATACTCAAAGAGAGCAAAATAAAATGGCTGCAAAATATTTGTACACCATAAGAAATGGCCAACCAATTACTTTGCCTAATTTTAATTAATCTACAATCACTTTTTATTCCAATCCTTATTATAATTTTGAGCAATAATGTCTATTTTTATATATGTAGTTATTATTTTATATGTATTTTATTAATTTAATGATTTTAATATTTTACATACTTTACTACATATTGAGAATATAGTTAAAAATCACATTATTTTTTTGTTTGTCGCATGTATTTTCTATTTACGTGCAGTAGGTAAAAGGTGTGTTTTCCGAATCTGGCTACGACCGCAAGTATATTTCAAACCTGTGTGAAGCACTGAACTTATTGCAGGTTTTGTGTTGCTTAATGTCCAAAGCATGTTTAGTTTGTTCTGTAGCAGATGAGTGTGATTCTGGCACTGTTTGTTAAAGCATCATATAAAAGCATCATGTGTTGGTGGTTGTACTCTTAATGCTCAAATGTGTTTGAAAATAACATCCCACCTACACACAACTCAACCGAACAGATAGTGTTAACCAAAGCAAACATGAGACAAAAACATTTGCTGATCCAACCATGCCATTTTAGTTTGCATCTACCAATCTTAGATCATTTGTCATGATTTGCGTTTATAAACCTTACATAGCAAGTTCAATGGCATTGGTTGTACTTATTATTGTGGTCTGGTATCTAAACATGATAGATCTAGACTAGGGCTGTTCTTGACAAAAGATTTACTCTGTCAACTAGTAGTTCTTCATTTTAACCATTAGTCGACTGCTCGCACATTTATTAATGAACCATTTAAATCATAAAGTAGCCTACAAGAGCATGCATAAAGGCATTTTGCTCTCTATACAGTTGAAGTCAGAATTATTAGCCCCTCTGTTATTTTTCTCCCCCCAACGGGTTTAACACAGAGAAGATTTTTTTCAACACATTTCTAAACATAATACTTTTAATAAATAATTTCTAAAATTATTTATTTTATCTTTGCCATGATGACAGTAAATAATATTTTACTAGATAAATAATATTTTACTTGATATTTTTCTAGAAACTAGTATTCAGCTTGGTGACATTTAAAGGCTTAACTAGGTTAATTAGGTTAACTAGACAGGTTAGGGTAATTAGGCAAGTTATTGTATAACGATGGTTTGTTCTGTAAGCTATCGGAAAAAATATAGCTTAAAGGGGCTAATAACTTTGACCTTAATGTTGTTTTAAAAAATTAAAAACGGTTTTCATTCTAGCCGAAATAAAACAAATAAGACTTTCCCCAGAAGAAAAAATATTATTAGACATACTGTGAAAAATTTCTTGCTCTGTTAAACATAATTTGGGAAATAATAAATAAATAAATAAATAAATAAATAAATAAATAAATAAATAAATAAATAAAATAAAATAAAAGAAGGGCGGCTAATAATTCTGACTTCAACTGTATTTGTCTTTAAAGAAGGTATATACAGTTGGCTTCATTATTTAACAAAAGCACAATGTTTTGTTGTCAGTGCACACAATTGAACATGATGTTAGCAGGAAATAGAGGTTTTTAAAATCTCAGTGTCAGTTGGTACCGAAGTTGATAACCCTAATTTGAAGTCAATGAATGATAGGTGAGCATTTACATGTCTTGCATGACGTACTGTTACCGCATAAACTAGCTCTTAATGATCACATTACAGACCACATGATTCACTTCAGCATATCCTGTAGATTAAAAAAATAAATCTGATACATTTTGGTAGACCAAAACACTTCTTGTTGACTAACGGTTCATCAACTATTAAGGGGCAGCCCAAATCTAGACCCCTTAAATTAGAGAATCGGCACTAACCACTGTTATGTCTTTACTATTGTCCTGAATCATACTGTACTGCAATATTAAACAAGTTATTGACAAGCAGTGCCAGAATTTTCCATATTTCACTTTTGAGTTGTATAGGAGCTGTGCTTTACTGGACATTTGCTGGACATTTTGTGATGTTATCAAGATTGCCGCCAAGTGACGACTTATCACTATTTACATTGGCTCATACCCGAGTTGTGACTGTACTGCAGTGCAGAGTATGGTCTGATGTCTGTTTATAGTAACAGCAATAAAAATTTACACCTCTTTATGGGACAGGCCACACATCGGATGCTGTTACGATGACGCACGACAGGTCAATGTACTTAAAGATTGTGAAGGCCCAAGCGCCAAAAGGTTGTCTACTGAGCCTGTACTCACCTTGTATGGGCTAGCGTTGCCATAGTTTTTATCGCCGGTACACTGAGGAGAATTACGGGTTGATTACTTATCCTACCCACAGTGCAAGTGTTGATCTCTCAAACAGATTATTGGATGTTTTAAAAGCGTAAACATGGTCCCTTGTATGGGCCTTGTGAATATTCTTGACAAAGTCAGGTGATTCGTTGAGTTTGTTTTAGGCCATGTATGGCTAAGTCTCCTCTGCCCACAGGTCAGAACAGGGTTTCATCCTGATTAAGGTGGACATAGTATTATATATCTATAGATAGCCTTGTAGCTGCAGCTCTGCACGGCCCGCTGTCAACCCCGCTGGTGCTGTGTCATCACTTTCAGGGCCAAATATGACCCACTTTACTGACATACTAATGCTAATCTCACTTTAGCCAGAAGCAGTTAGCTCTTAGTGTCGTTCTCAGTAGAAAAAAAAGCGAGCAGTCATAGCGCAACAAGGCGATTTGGTCATCCAAGGGCCGGGGTAGAGGTGAAACTTTTTTTTTTGCACGCTCTGTTCCAGTCGCTGAACAGCTGTGTTGATCTTGAATGTTACCCGCCTGCACAGGTGCTAAAAATAGCGCTGTGGTTACAAAAAATAAAATAAAAAAAGATTACTGCCGGTTATCTCTCATGGCTTCAGTAGTTCTGTGGAACCATCCCGCTCGGCGTGACCTACAAAATTCATGTTCGTTTGAATTAAGTAGGTTTATGTTGATTAAAATGCTCCAGTTTTGGTGACAGCGCGCAGAAAGGAAAATGGTCTTTTATTTACTCACCCTAATCTCAATGCTGCTCATGTCGACTTCTAGATATTAAGGAAAAATGATTTCACCATAATTTTAAATTGAAGTCAAGGATTTTTGGAATATGAGGATTAGTGGACTTTCTTTGTTGGGTCAGTTATTTCTTTTAGATTATAATGTAGGCTTATTCAGGTCTCTGGTTATTTTCGCAAAAGAAAACTGAGAATAAAACTAGTGGTCAAAAAACATATTAATTAACTGAAATAAATTTAAAAATCACATTAAAAGAAAAGCTGTTTTAGCAAAAATAATCATTTTCAGTATTAATAAGTGCTATATTTTGTTGTCAGAAGTAATAAGCACTTGAATGCAAAAAAAATCTGACCTGCGGCTGTTGGGGGAAGTGCCTTTAGGTGGCCCCTTTATAGACAAATTTGAAAGTTCTTTAAAAAAAAAATAAAATTTCTTGAAAAACAAACCGTAAACTAGGCATCACTAAATCAAATCAAGGTTAACTAAATTGTTTTTACTAATATAAGTGAATTGAACATAAATCAGTTGTTGTCCCTAAAAAAACTCAAGAATTGTGATGTTTCCAATCATTTTAAATAAGTAGTTTGAAAAAATAGCAAAAATAATTTTGAGTGATGTTTAACTACATACAAGATCTTTAAAGGTGCTGTATGTAAGTTTGGACTCTTCTGATGCTGCATTCACACCAGACGCGGATTTACGTGTGTTAAGTCAATGTAAACGTGGGAATAGACATCCTGTGGTGTGAAACGCGTGAATGAGGTGGTGCGAATGACACGATTCACACGAATGAATCGGCGCGAGTTGAGTGTTTTACGCGATTGACAATTGCTCGAGTTGGAAAATCTGAACTTCAGCAGACATTCAGACCGCATTAACCAGTCATGATTTTTGTCTTGTAGGGGCGTGATTATGACATAGTGCCTGTTTTTGGTGCCCTGGGGGAAAATCCTCTTGTTGACACAGTTCATTAAAGTGGACTCGGCTCAGTCTGAAGCCCGGCTGAAAGCTTCCACCATCCAGGTTGAGTTTCTGGAGGAGTTTATGAGCTCACAGAACTGGGTGCACCTCTGAAAGGATCTAGTGGACTCAGACACGGCTCCAAACGAATCGACCCTGTTTTTCAGCCTTCATTAAGCACATAAACACAGCTATTCTCTCAATAAAATCCATATTAACCATTTAGCATCAAAGCTAGAATCACCGAGCAGATAGAAGCCCTGCCCATGACACAAATCCGCTTCTATTGTAAAGAGTATTTTACACGTGAATGAAGTGGATTTGACGTGCAAATGAAGCGAGTAAACTCAAAATGTTCACGCGTCTATTTACGCTCGAATAGCATGATTTATCCGCGCATGCCGCGTCTGGTGTGAACACAGCATAAAGCATAAAAATACCATAATATGTTTGCAGATATTTAAGAAACATGCTAAGCGAACATACTTGTTTATCTGAAAAACAATGCTAAAGTCAGATATTCTGCTAAAAATGTGCGTTGTTTGCCAGAACGGTTGTCTTTGTTTTGGTTCTTTTACCTGGCCCACTGCCACTTTAGCCAATTATATTAGCCAATTAATTGCCTTGATAGAAAACAGCGCATTGTCATTTATTCAGTTAAAAAGGGTCTCAAAGTGTGCGTCTGTGACCGAAATGCAACCTCCTGTGGATAGTAGCAGACTCCGAAATGAGACGCAGATTCAGAGTTCCACATGAGGTGGTAATTAATTAGCAAATGATATAAATATTACTAATGTAAACATTAGGTGAGCAAGTTGCATTGTAACCCTGTGTCCTTACAACACGCTACATGATAAGATTTGCAATGAGAATCAATTTGGCTGTTTATACCTGACGAAACACGACAGAATTTTAAATAAAACCATTCAGAAGAACAGATTAGTGCACTTACTGCACTCCAACGAAGTTGTAAGGTTTATAATCTAAAGAATACATATTAAACCTCTTTAACATTATTAAATGTACATGCTGAATCACTTTAGGCTCGATAGTTAGGCACACTTCTGTTGGTGTCATCAATCTGGCAACCTGCGACTGGGTGTGAAACTTATGTATTGCGCCTTTAACGTGAAGAAGTTTGTCCTTATTCTTAGTTCAGTGTCTGTTCAAATTATTAATTTATTTTAATACTACAAAGTTTGCACACGTGTTCAAGTAAGCTGTGCAAACATTAGCCTTTGCTTTGGGCCATATAGGATGTGTTCTCAACTCTGATTAACTAGTATGACTGAAACTAAATATATAAAAACTAAATAAAGTTTTTTATAAAATACACAAAAGAAAAACTAAACTAAAATTTACAGCAAAGTGAATTGTATAAAAACTCATTTAATAACCTTGCTCCGGTCAAGTATTCATTATCATGTACCGTTTCTAGAGCAAGTGTAGCAGGAAGGTGATGATAAACCCTAAATGAGACTAAAGGTGTTAAGCAGATGAAAGCAGCCTTTGCTTAGACTGATGTAAGTGGAATTGAGCTGAAAGCAGTACTGTGTGTGTTCAGTGTATTCGACAGCCTGTGTGACCATGAGCGACCATTAGGTTAAGTTTGCAGTGGAGAATTGCTGTTCCTGTCTCTTTTTCTGTCTCAAGTATCTTTTCTAGCATTTATCTTCTGCTGTTTATTGTCTACTGTATGTGCGGCTTTGTGTTTGGTCTTTGGCATGTGTGAGTGGGCTGGTGTGTGTATGTTTCTGCATGTTTTAGAAATATTTCTTTCCTACTTTTTACCATTTTGATAGAGAAGCTCAGTTCTGGTTTTATAGAGCAAATCTTGAGAAAACATGTTCATTTCACCCTGAAATCATAAAGAAAAAGAAAAAATATTAACAATGTTTGATTAAATATCATCAGTTAATGCATTAGCTGATATTAACAAACTTGTACAACTTTTATTATATTTCTCATTGTGGGTTAGAGTTTTTGATATTAGTTAATTAAAATATTACAGTTCATTGTCTGTTAGCTTAGGTTAGTTGAATATAATATTAAATAAAAACAGATCTGAACTTTTAATTTCAGTCATTTCAATGTCTAAAATGTTGACATTATGTAAATCAAGATTATTAAATGTTAAACGTGTTGTTAACTAAAGATAGCTTATTGTTTAGAGCTACCAATCTTTTTTTCTAAGACCATTATGGTTTTTTTGCCTAGACATTTATATTAAAATTAAGCACAATTACATCCAAACAATTGTTCAAATGACACTATTTACAGACATTTTATTAATTATTTATATTATTCTTAATGGTGTTATGTAATTGATGTTTGTAGTATTTAATTTAATCATTTGTATATATAATATTGCATTGAGATAATTGAGATCAAAAGATATGCTTGTCATGAGAATGTTAAAAAAGAATGAAAGTGTGTACTTCATTTATTATCATTAAATTAAATCTATACAATCTAATTTGTTTCCATGTTAAAAAATCTGACCATTTTAATTTCTTAAGAATTTTAGGGTGAAATATAATCTGGGCTTGTTTTTGAAAGATTCACTCTGTAACATTAGGGCTCAATCCTGTTCCTGTAGGCCTACCTTCAAAGTCTAATGCCAAGCCTATTCAATTACACCTAAACCAATTACTTAAGACCTTCAGGAACGCTTGATGATTACAAACACGTTGGAAAAGGATCTGAACTCTACAGGAAGAGAGAGGGATCCAGGAACAGGATTGGGACCCCTGCTCTACAACAATTGCATCATCTGGATATACTGTACTTGTCAAAAGTCTTAGTTTAGTAGTAGTTTCACCAACAAAAATGGTTTTAAGTCAATTCCTTGCTTTTGGTGTTGCAATAATGCACAAAGAAGCAGAACAATCTGAGACACTGTGGCAAACATCTTAACTATGTGCAAGTGCACTTAGGACAAAAACGCAAATGGCAATTACACCAAATGCTGATTTTAGTTGATGAAAGTTAGCAAGTAATTTATTTTGTATTTATGACTATTTTATTTATGGCAATTTTCTTTCTCACTTTACAGCATGTTTTAAAGTGCCTAAAAGTTTATACAGAATTGTATTGTGGAGATGTTTTCGCACAATCTCACTGGATTGTGACAAAAGTACAAAAATAATGTTTGAAACTAGGGCTGTAGAATTAATCGAAACGAAATTGCAATCACAATTATTCAAAAGCTGTGATTGTCATGCACATCTTGTCAGTGAAGCACAGTTGTGTGATTAGTAGTAAATTCCCTCCGAAAGCCAGAGGGCGCTCTTATGTGCGGAAACATTTATGAAGAAACCTAGGAAAATCCCCATAGCAATCGTTGAATAAACAGTAGATTAAACTGCTTTCATTAATACAACCTGACTAATAATCAGAAAGAAGAATTTATTTAACTCGACTGAAGCTATGAAGTGAGTTTGAGGTAAAAACGGGTTATTACATGTAATATTATCTTCGATGTCATTATCGCCTGGTTAAATCTTCTTCCACTATAAATTCGATTTTGCATAGCTTGTCAGTGAAATATGACTCTGTGTAGAAAATGCTGCTCCATCTGAAAGCATGTGCTGGAGATTTACTGCTGATTACAGAACTGGCTTTACTAACAAAATATGTATACATTTAATTATCTTCCATTAATCAAGCAACCCTATTTGGTAAACCAGGGCTTAATTAGTGCCGGAACACTCCGGATCGGGCACTTCATTTTATCGATCGCCCTCAACCTCCCTCCACCCCTGTCCGCTGTTTACTTTCAGTTTTTTCCGCGACTCCCCAACCCTCTTCCGCGACAACCACCCCCACTCTCAAGCCCCCACCCCCCGCTCTCCACTTTCGTGCATGATAACATGCTGGATTCGTTACCCCAATCTGTTCCGGGACCTCGCAATTCACAAATTAAGCACTGTTGTAAACTTATATTTCCTACTGGCACACTGCAACAAATGATATAGAAATAACTGACATAAAACCATTTTTTGTTGTTGGTGAAAATACTAATGGCCTTAATCTGCGATCACACTACTCTTTTTGCGCCATAGACTTCCATTGATACATATGCGAATGCGTCAGAAACGTAAGCTCATGCGACAAGTTTCGCATGTTTCTAAAGTTCAAGCTTTGTGAACTCTGACCTTCGAATTCGCATGACATGAATGAGTTAAGCCAATAGATTGTAAATTATATATTTTTTTAAAACAGTGTCGCATCATCTTGTTTAATCCCGCCTTTTTTCACAGCACCGTCCGACTTTTGAAAAGTACTGTCTATCTTTTATTCTCTCAATGTCTCTGTTGGGTATGTTGTGCACTTTGGCATCATGGATGTGTTGTGCAGGTTGCAGTTCCCCCAGCTGGCCCTACGGCGGCGTCTAGGCCAGCTGAGCTGCATGTCCCGGCCTACTGCTCGCCTTCGCTCATGGCCTCTGTCCTTCCTCTACTACATCTTGCCCTTCGGAGCCCTCAAACCTCTCGCCAAAGTAGGCTGGAGGCCCACAAGCAGAGTAAGTACAGGTGGAAACGGTGAACAAACTCATGTTGCGTGTGTGTGCGGAGTGTGTAAAATCTCACTATCCAGAGGCATCCATCAGTGTTTAATCATTTCGTAATGGTCAAATGTTACCATGTTTGGGATGTTTACCAGCAGGTGTTAACGTGTTTGATGCCATTAATGATTATGCCAAGCATGGTACTTTTTAGGGAATATCGCCTACATCTGGGATCAGTTCTCTGTATTCACAACCCAAAGAAAGGAAGCTCCAAAACTGATGTGAGGTCAGCAGAAAGCGCTGTTGCTATCAGCAGATGGCCGCTTGCATATGGACCCGCTGAGCTCTGAGCCCCATTGGGACTTGAGTGAAAAGAGCCATTGTCCCATGGTGCAGCTCTGAACTGAGGAACACTTTGTCTCTAGGCTCGGCTGAGGGCACCGTGCCATGGTGGATCTGACATCGCTATTGTTCAGTTCCCACGAAAAAATTGCCAGTCAGCCCATGCTGATGCCCAGGAGCAGATACCGTATCTCCAGTGGCAGACAGGAAGTTACAGAGAAAGAGAAAATTGTTTTGTTTGTTAACGTAAATCTGTAATTCTTCAGGGCTTTTTTTGGGATGTACAGGACTTTTAACTTGACAATAAGTAACAAACGGGCTCTATGCACAGCTAGAGTTTTAAAGCCAACGACAAACTTCCGGTGAAAGCTTAGTGTGACTATTTTCAATTTCACAAGGTTGTTTTTACAGCATCGATGTTGTAATGTAATTAAAATACATTCAGATAAAAAATTTGAAAGTTGTTCAAGTGTAAAACGAGATGAAAGACCTGTAAAACCTCTAGCGCAGTCAGTAGAAAAAGACTAGCGCAGAAATTCCATTAAAAATACTGGGGTAAAATAAACTGTCATATTTTAAAGACATGGCAGGGGGAAATGGAACTTAATGCAGTGCTTCTTGTCCGATCTGAGACCCACTTCATATCGTATATCTAACAGACTGTGAAGATCGCTGATTTTTGAAGAATCAGATCTTAAATGTGACAATTTTGTAATGGAAAGACAGTTCACCGGAAATCCTTGGGCTGCCTGGCTGAAAAATAAAAGTCTGTGTGCATACAGCTCATTGACATTTTGTATCGGAGTTAACCATGCACGTAATTATGGCATTAATAGTCAGTTACGGATACTTTTAAACAAAATTAAACAAAATGCTTATTCTGATATGTCCTGGTAAAACCTAGTTATTAAATTACAAAGATTATGAATGACATTAAAAACATTAATTTTGGATCTGCATGGTGATTATAATAAGTCGTTTGAGTCTTTTAGTGATTATTTATATCCCTTACAAGAATTAATGTTGTGTAAATTATTGTTACACTGAACTATATTTTGTTGAGTGTCATCTGTAAAACATTGTAAAAATATGATTATTGTTATTATCTTGCCAAGAAAAAATTATGCAATACATATTCGGGATAAAAGTTTTAGACTTCTATTGTTTTTAGGCTTGAAAACATGTTTTTGTCTTTGAGCCACATATTTTACATTTTCATTAGCCTGCTAGCTTTAAGGCTAATGAAAAATGTAAGTCCCCAAGAAATCAAAACTAACCATTTGATTTTGTTAGCTCACAACTAGTTTTGTGGTGAACAATTCATGTGGATGTCATTAAAAAAATAAATTGTTTACCCTTCTAATTCTTTAATTGAAATCTGAAAATGCACTTCCTGTTTGTTTTCAGTTAATTTAGCGGATTGCGCGATTTTGAGGTAATGGGCGTGGCTAATGCAAATCGGAATGGTGTGCAGGAGGAGTCTATTAGGTTGCAATAACTCTTAAACCCCTTTCCCGATCTTTCTGAATAAAATTTACTAGGTGTTTACTAGGTCCATTCAGCCCGTAGTAGAAACATCAAGCCACGCCCACTGTTTGCTCATTTAAAAATCTGTTTCTCTAGGAACTGCATCACATTACGAAAAGAATAACAATCACAGCTTCTGGTTCACAGGGACTTTAACAAATAAGTAACTTAACAAGCTAATTAATAGAAAGCAGCAATATTTTCACACAGGAATAATAATAGTTTGAATTCTATAGGTCTATGTATAATGTACAGAATCAATTGTATAGTATATTTTCATTTGCCATTTGTGAAATTTATCTTTGTTTCAATTGCACTGTGTTAATGAACAGTATTTAGATATGTAATAATCCTCAAAGGACCTGAAAAATAATCCCTGTCAAACAAATGAATATATTCAAATTATATATAAAAATTGTACATTTACACTGTAAAATGTACAGCAGAACAGGAACTACACTGGTGTTGGATTAAATCCTTAAAATAAATGTACATATGTATATTTTTACAGATAGTAAGGAATATATTGCAGTATTAGGGGGCGATCACACCGAACGCGCTTTAACGTTCCAAAAACGCGAGGCTGACAACACAAACACTGCTGTCACCTCAAGGGAAACCCCGCCTCTGCTTTCATTTGATTGGAGAATGAAACAGACGCAGCGTACGTAACGTGTTTTTCCGCTCAGTTGAATTTTTTAAAAACTGCGAGTGCTCAGCATGCAACAGCAAAAACGCGAGGCACAGCAAACGTTGGTTTATCATTCAAAAAAATCACCTTTCAATGCAAAAAGCGCATTTGGTGTGATCAGACTCTTAAAGAAGACTTTTTATGTAAATCATTTTTTGAGATCTATTTTAAAAAGCAATTGATCATTTTTAACACAATAAGACTCATATACAGCAACTAACATCAAATAACCCACAATATTTTTAGTATTTATTCATCTTAATTAACAATTGTTAATTTCCATGTTTATTTCACAATGTACTAATGTTAAAAGATGCAACTTTTGACCTTAACGTATTAGTAAATATAAAATAATAAATGCTAAACAAAAGCTCGTTGTTAGTTGTTAGTTAAATCATAATGTAAACTGTATGTGTATTTATTTGCTGTTTAAAATTAGATAAATTAGCATATAATTGTATTTATTTACTGTTTAAAAATGAGCGAAAGTGACACACTTTTCTTTCTTGAAGAGCCTTTTTCTGGGTCACACGGCTTTAGACATAATTCACTTCCTGCTCGTTAAACCCATAACTATCATCTACAACCCACTACCCTGTAAGACTCTGAGAGTGTCCACATTTAGCCTCCTGTCTGTCAGCTTGGATTGAAGCTAACTACAGTAATCCACTTACACTGAGCTCCTGTCATGCATCAGCCTCTACAATCTGTAGCACTGATCTAGGATCACTCCTTGCCAACATCAATAATGATCAGCAAGCTACACTGATCTAAGAATCAAAAAACACTGGAGCACATGGCACACAAGGGTTGATTGAAAGCTACATACGGGTGTTAGACATAATGGGGTAGCTTTTAAAGTTACATATCATGAAAATCTGACTTTTTCAATGTTTAAGTGCTGTAATTGCGTCTCTTATGCATCTAACAACCCAGTAAGCATGAAAAAAGAAAACTCAGTAACTTTGTTTTGGTAAGCGTTTTTCTGCGACCATACCCAAAAACATGCGGTTCTGACCACCCGTTAATCTGTTTACACCAATGGCACCACTGCTACAAGGTTCAGTTCAATGCTGTTTCTGAAGGATGGGACAAATACCAGCAGTTTGTGCTCCAATTTCATATACAGAAATAGAATGTCACTTCATATATTGAGAGTGTTCGCAAAGATCAGAGTCGCTGTTAGATTTATCCCAAAAACATTCACCACCAGGCAGTGGTGTAAAGTAACAAATTACAAATACTCAAATTACTGTAATTCAGTAGTTTTACTCACAAATTGTATTTTACTAAGTAGTTTTAAAAATGTGTACTTTTACTTAAGTACATTTTTATTGCTGTATCGGTACTTTTACTCCACTATTTTCCTTTAACCTGCAGTTACTATATTTTTTCTGGTCTATGGGGATTAGAAAACGTCAAAAAAATCTAACAAATCAACATCTAATGATGTTACAACTTGACGTTGTGTGGACGTTACCACAATGACATCTATCAAATGTTGGATATTAGTTGCCATACTTGACGAATAAATGTCAGCATTTGACGTAAATATAACGTTGGTTTAAGATGTTGGCTCGACGTTGTATTTTGGTCACTTTCGTCATTATTGGACATCAAAATAACATTGTCCTTAGACATTGGACAGTCCTCGCTAAACATTGAATTTTGGTCACCTGACATCACAACATAAATCTAATCAAACCTAACTAATATTAACATCATATGACGTCATATGCCTGCTGAGCAATAACTGAATGCACTACAGAACATTACGTTTACACACATCCACAAATTACATGTAAATGCATCAGCTTTTCGCAGCATACTACTCACTACTCTTGAGTGTTTTTAAAAGAGCTATACTTTTTACTCATACTTTTAGTAATGTTTACAATAGATACTTTTATTCTACTTGCACTACATTTTTAGGCAAGTAATGGTACTTTTAACTTAAGTATGATTTTTTCAGTACTCTTTCCACCACTGCCACCAGGGTAATTTATAAATGCACATTAATTATGCACTGTATAGTCTGACTTTTTACATTTTCTGTGAAGATAAGTGAACTTTAATGTTTATTTGCAAAAGCAAACACATTAGAACAGAGCTGTAAAATGCTAGTCGATGAGTTCAATCAACTTTATTCCACAACAGATACATAAATGTATCACTAACCAGTCAGAAAAGCCCTGATTCAGTCTAGAAATGGTAACTGTTCCTCTCCATCATTGTCTGACTACCATTTGAACATGAAATACTGGGTTCACACCAGACAAAAAGCTCTAGATTATTTGCTCTAGATGTTTTCTGTCTCAAATTGAACTTATGCAGGGTCAAATTCCATATGTTTGGGGCCAATTTGTTGTGCAATTCACATCATTTGAGGCACCCTGTGGAAATTTGCCTCTATTCACAAGTTTCTGTTGACTTTCTATGTAATCTACTCCTGCTAATACTTATATTCAAATTTGGTGTGAACCTAGCATAAGGCTTTAATATGCTACTGGTCATTTCTGACATTTTTGCTGAATGAGATTTAGTAGTTTTGTTGTTTCTGGAGTATCAAAGGCCTCATTTACACTGTCAGTTAAATGTGACCCAATTCAGATTTTTTGCTCGTATGTGACACAGATTGTATCTGTTCTTTGACCGTGTAAACATGAAAAAAAAAATGCATTCGGATATTCAAATATCGGTTTCAGGCCTCCTTCATATGTTGAAATAAATCGGATATGTGACAATGCGACTATCATGTAAACAGGCAGATCGGATTTATTGAGGCATTCAGTTTTGTACGCCATTAAACTTGCGATAATGTGGTGGTACTTCTCTGCGATTGAATGACATAGAAGGAAGAGCGTGTGGTGATGGCGACGCAGTAAACAACAACAACAGAGGGAACATGGAGGAGGAAAGTGGTCAGTGGTCGACGGCAGAAGTTACCTGCCTTCTTGCCCTGTTGGAAGACGAGTCAGTGGAGGACATCATATATAAGTCATAGGCGCAAGCTGCAATGACGGCCCTTTCCCTCCTCCGTCCCAAAATCATTTTAAAGTTGGCCGAACTTCACATATTTCGTCGAGCTAAAAGCAAGACAATTTTTCCATCATGGTGCAGATGCTAGAACCCGCCTTTAAGCCTGATTTATACTCAACGCGTTCGCTTGTTCGATTGAGTGCGCGCGGCAAATGTGCCGTCATTGAGGAGTTTGCGGATATTTGCTTTGGGTGCGCGCGACATGATTTCGGCTGGTGGTGTGCACGCCATTTTTTGAGACTCGAGCGAACAGTGCACACGGCGCCGCATTTGATTCGAGTTAAATATGAAACACTTTGAAGAGATATTGTTTGAAACAGTACGACTGTACAGACATCTTTATGATCCGTGATCATAGAGATAACCTAATGATCAATAATTCTTGGATAGAAATTGCAACAGCCATGGGAAAAGAGAAAGTTTTTGTTAAAAGGTTAGGGAAAAACCTGAGGGATAAGTTTGTTAAAGCCAAAATAGGCCATGGCAAAAGTGGAGACCCATGTACCCAATTACACAAATGTTTTTCCAGCATTCATAGGTTTTACACTGATGTGTATATATACAATTGTGACTTTAAAACAAGTTAATTGTTACAAAATTATAATTAAGGAACAAATTATTTCTTTGATAACTGGAAAGGATTATTTGAACCTATCAGTTTACAATATACTGAGGCCCTGTTTTTCTAGGCTTTATTGGTAATAATGGTCAGGAATGTTGAACCATGATTGCCTTTTTAGCATAGTATAGCCAGACAGTAATCTGTGAATTGTGGAGCAGGCAAAAAAAAAAAAAACATCTGTATTTTTAAGTGTGTTTTTTACGTTGCTTTTATTCTTGCCATAATAAAAAATATATTTTTGTAGAACAACCCATGTTCTGTTGTCATTAGTATTTTAATAAACTTTAATAGGTAAAACTGTTCGAGGTAAGTAAAGGTTTATTTATATAGCACCTTTCCCAGACATTAAGTCTTTAAATGCAGCAGCACGATGTCATAAATTGTATGGCTAGTGTAAACATGAATTGGATATGGGTCACATAAAAAGATGTGTAAACGGACGGACAAAAAAATCAGATATAGGCAACAAATCGGAATTGGGTATCAAGACCTGGCAGTGTAAACAGGACCAAAATAGCATGTGAGGTCTCCAACCTCTTCTGAAAACCAGCAGCTCATTTGCATATAAAGGGACACACTAAAAGTGTTTTTGCTCACACCTAAACTGGGACAAATTTGACAAGCCATAATATATGATCTGTGGGGTAATCCTAGATGAAGCTTCAGACACATTCTGAAGATACCAAAAAGATTTATATCACATCTCATGAAAAGAGGAATAATATGTCACCTTTAAAATATTTTAGGGTTTTTTTAACACCTGGCTTATTTAGAGATTTCCCTCTAATCTTTGGTTTGGATGGGCCACAGGTGTCAAATCCAGTTCCTGGAGGGCAGAAGCTCCGCACAGTTTAGTTCCAACCCTGCTTCAACATACTTACCTGTAGGTTTCAAACAAAACTGAAAGACTCAATTTGTCTGATCAGGTGTGTTTTATTAGGGTAGGAACTAAACTGTGCAGATGTGCGGCCCTCCAGTAACTGGATTTGACATGTGGTATAGGCAATAATGACCAGATCTACTCCAAACTGTTGGGTCAGCTGTCATCTCAATGATGGTCTAATTAAACTTTAGACCAGTTCACTCGTAGTGAGAGAAAGGAGTCTGAACCAATGGACCAATTATCGAAGGTTCATCACACTGTATGATGAGTTATGTGCACTGTTATTGTGTAATTGTTTTGCTAATGCCTCTGAGCTTGTGAGTTAACCTGGAGCACAGATAAAGTGAAATGTATAATTGA
>NC_079439.1:60433242-60523242 GCF_903798145.1 Danio aesculapii
GATGTTAGGGTTTCAAATTACATAGTGTGAAACATTAGCTTATGAATGGCCATGATTTAATTTTATTCTAAGCTCAAATATAAGCAGGGAGAAATGTGAAACAAGAAAGCCCAGGACTCTGTTAACCAGGGGTTAAGAATGCCATAATGGAAACTCATAATTTCATTTGACATTTTGTTAAATCGATTAAAAAATGAATCTTTTAATAGTTTCCCCAATTTAAGTTTTAATGTTTGGTCTTGTACTTCAGATGATATGAATGCTATCTGTTCTTCACCTCTCAAACTGAAAGCTCCACAAAAAAAAAATAGGCATACAAATGACATAAGGTCAGTGTAGCCAATTGATGCTAGCATCTGCTAAATTATGGTCTTAAGTATTTAATTAGAAGTATTTAATGCTCAAAGGAAATGGGGGTAAAGATGAGGTCAACAAATTCACTGTAGTTTGCAAGTTGTGCCCACAAGAGAGTTGACGCCATGCTACAAACTGCTTTAATCCGCTTTTCCGATTAAAAAAGAAGAAGCTGTAAAGTTTCTTGTGTCTAAGGCAACACAATAATACTGACCAAAAAACATTATCAGAATAAAAGTATAAGCAATATCTAGATTGCATTGAGGTATGGTGGATTAAAACTATTTTATATGCCAAGCATTTGAGTGTTGCATGTATAGGTATCTTGACACCCACCTCCCCAGAAGGTGTATATACATTAAGTAACAGGTGCTATTATATTATTGACTAGATTGGTCCAAATTTGAGTCTAGTGCCTCAAAACAGAACAAAGAAAATAAATACTAATGGCGGGAGTGGGAAAACTAACAGTAGGGATTGAATAAAGCCCTGGTCAGGTCACATAATTTTTATTGTCAGTTACGAAAGTCACTATCAGATTATGCTATTTCTTTTCATTGATTAAAATCTTGAGTTGTCGTGGGTAACAAATGTGCCAAACTAAACGTTCCTTCACAATCAGTCATCCTGTGACGTCTATGACGAGCGTTATTTCCCAGAGTAGTCACAAGTGTTGCTATTACAATATTTCTTATTTCAATTTCATTTTTAAAAATCTTATTTTAATCTCAATAAACACTGATGCTTGCTGACAACTAATAACTACATTATTTAAGGGCATTCCTTATGACATGGATAGGATCAAACTTGTGACTCCTTTTTTAATATTAGGATATGAAATCTAAATGTATATTTCCTGCCAGGTTTTCTTATTAAACAGTCCTTCGCCTGAACTTGCCACGAGTAAGACGGAGAAAATGAAAGCACATAAGGAAAAATCAGATGCTTAAGACATAATCTTAAAAATAATGGCATGCTAAAAAAAATAGCAAATATATACTGTAAATGAGATTTGTGATACAATCACAGTGAAGCATTCATTAAATCTTTATTTTCCTCAGAGCGAAACAAATTAAAAAAATAATTTGTGTATTTTTCTTGGAAAAAATATATTTTTGAAACTAATTTCGTTTGCTATAATTTGTATCTTAATTTTAATGTAGTTTTTGTTTGTCAGTTATCTATAAACAAGAATAACAAATAACATTTGAGGTGATGAGCTTCAAAACAAGTCCGCTATATGAGCCAAAACACGAATTGCCATGAGATTGTGTTGGTTTGTTAAATAAAACAATACTCTAGAATAAATAAAATTACACTGAAATATTCACAGTTTTAGAGAAGCCTGTATTAAATTGTTTTCACTGTTAATGACAAATTTGAATAAGCAGGAAATGCTTTTGCAATGTATTCGCAGCCCTGAACATGTTCACAGATTACCTCGGAAGAACAAACTCTGTTTGAAGGATGAGAGAACTCAGAATGCAGATGTCTGTATATTTGTGCCAGTCTGTCTGATGAAATTGCTAAAAACACCTTAATATTTTAGAAAAGGTAGTTAAAGTTTGCTTTACTTCTCTACCATTGACCCACTTATAAGTATGCAGCCTATTTTTTGATTACCTGACCGGCGCATTAACGGCAGCACCCACTGATATAACCAAGAAATGATGTGCTCCTATTGCACAGTGTGCACAGAACTCCTCATGAAAAACAAGAAAAAAATTAAACATGCTAGACTTTCTGTGATGGTGTCGTGAAGCGTCGCAGGCATGGTATCGATTGTTGTGAACTGTGCCACATTACACGAGAAGAAACGATTGAATCTTGTCACGATGCCAATTTGTCATTTACGAATCCCCACGACACCCTATGTCAAGGAAATCATGCCTAAATTTTGACACATTCGTGTGATTTGACCGGGGCTTAAGAATAGAAACATTTGCCAAGGTTTTCAGTCACTTATTGTGTTTTTAAACTATGAATGTTTGCACCTTGGCAGCTTTAGCCTAATTTAGATTTTTATTGTCTGATTTACTTTACAGCGGGTAAATATTGAACACGTATTTTTTTCTCAGAATCTCATCATACTAAAGGTGCCGCAGACTCGAAATTTTCACCAGATGTCAGTAACCACCATCGTAGTCCATATCCTGCAAAGAAAATGAACTAATTAGTTTAGAAATAACAGCAGGAAAAACTATTGAACACACGAAGAAAGGGAGGTGTAAAAAGACATGGAAAGCTCAGTCAGCAGCTGAAAAAAATAGTTTTGGTTTATTTATATGAATGATGTTATCAAAATCTGGTAGAATTTCATTTCCGCTGCACCTTTAGAAAAGTATTTATCAGAAAAAATGTGACTTATTTTACTCGCTGTATTATCATGATCATTACATGAATAAATGATTTTAAAAATGGTTATTAAATAGCATTTGGTTAATAAATGTACATTTTTTCAGTATGTGTCGGTCATAAAGATTATTAAAAATTTTCTTTTTTTATTTGTGTTCTTCAGATGAGGATGACCCTGGAACATTCCAGGACGCCCTGGTCACTAAAGAGGGCAATGAATTGTTTCACTGTGTGATTTATCTGGCTCCGGGCGATTACCACTGCTTCCACTCGCCTACAGACTGGAGGGTTGCACACAGACGCCACTTCCCAGGTCAGCGCCATTTTATGTTCTCCCTCAGTTTTGCTGTGGTTTCTAAAAACATGAATCGTTGTTAAAAAAAGATTTATCAGCCGGGCCTTGGGTCTTATAGGCTTCAGTTATAAGCAGCTTTTCTAATCTGATGGCCATACTATCAGTGAATGCTTGCATAACTGAAGCACGCCATGTGGTTGCGTTGTGTTTTATTACAGGTGCTCTGATGTCAGTGAACCCAGGAGTCGCGCGCTGGATCAAGGAACTTTTTTGCCATAATGAGCGGGTGGTCTTGAGTGGGGAGTGGACGCATGGCTTCTTCTCACTCACCGCTGTAGGAGCGACAAATGTGGGATCTATACGCATCTATTTTGACAAGGTTAGAACTCCGCAGGCTTTTTTTTTAACAAGCTTGCTGCTGTGCTTAAATTGCTCATGTTGCTGTTGTGTTTGAATTAATGTTTAAAGGAAGTTCCCTCCAGTGTTTACCCTATAAAGCTTTACATATGAGCAATTCCAGCAGTAAGGATGTAATGTTTGCAGTAAAAATGCAAAACAAATACACAGAGCAAGTATATGTTAACATTATATTGAAACATTCGTTTATTTTTTCTAAAACAACTAACCAGAGAGTTATGGGATCAGAAAAAAATCAATCTGTAAACATTTTTTATACTTTAAATGAGAAAAATGAACATGCGTTATGGATGTGACCAAAAAGGTATGCGAGTTTACAGTATACAACACACTTTGTAGAAATTCTGGTAATTAAACTGCACTCCAATGAGATAAAGTTAATCAAAAAGATAATACTGGCTCCAATGACTGTGAAAAATATGGCTGACGTGATGGCGCATTTTTCTATTAAATGCTTTGAATGCAAAATGCTTCATGACTGGTACAAACTATCGCAAAAAAATGTTGAAATTGGAGCCTGGGCATGCGCAGAGGACTGCCTGATGCAGCCAGAGGCAGAGCCGCGGAATCAAGCTCAAACCAAACGCTTTTATGTCAAATCAACCATGCCCCCGAACATCTCATTTGACCGCCCATATGCTCCCTAAATAAATATAATTACTTACATTTAAAAACACATAATAATATACGATTTCTTAAACTGTGAAGCTGTTTTTTATAATTTAATAAAAACAATATATGTTGGATTGCAAAATAAATCATCTTTCATACACTAACCTAGAAACAAATTCTCTTATAAAGGGTATTTGGTTGGTAATTATCTTCATAGGGGTAGAAAAAACATTGTAAAATATGAAAAAAAATTGTGCATTTATATTAGCAAACGATACAGCAATATTTCTAAATATCAACAGGATTTTTACACATCCCATCCCTGCACTATATAAAATAATCCTCATCAATTTGTACTATAAACTTAGCAGTTTTAATATCAACTAATGTCTATCAGCTGCTGCAACATCGCTTGTATGTTGTTCATCATTATTTTTCCTCCGTTTTCATTTGGTTTATTCGATGCCTTATATCTGGCAAAGTGGAATTTACATAAATTGTTTATTGGGTGTTTTCAAATAAAAAGCCAACGGTAAATGATGTATATAAATGCTAATAAAACATTTACTATTTGTTATTAAAGATACTCTTATGTTTAAGAATGTTTAATAGTTTTGAAACAGCAAATTCAGTAATTAACACAATAACAGTGCTCAGCATATATGAGTACACCCACACAAATCTCATTTAGATTCATATTTTCTATAGGATGCTTTACAATAGTGTATTTGTGCATATACATTAGTTTAGTCAGTACTTAACCAAATCTGGAGCTTATCTAACCAAATAACTTACAATAATGGTTCAAAAATTAGTAGCCCAAATTTATATGTTAGTGAAAAATATTAAATAAAATTTTCAAAAATAGCAAAAATCAAGAGAAACAAAAATATATTCAGTATTGTTGAAATGTTGTAGTTTTAATTATTATTTTTTTTTGCCAATATTTTGCATGAATTTAAATGTATTCAATTTCTAAAGATGTTCTGTGACTAAATTATTATTTTAATAAATATTTCTGTTTAATAAATCTGTTTTGTTCAAATGCACCAATATATATTACCCATATTCAATCACTGAACATTCAATTATGCTGAGCCCGGTATATATAAGTGTATAAATAAATAAAAAACCAAGAAAAACAGCCACGTGAGGGTTAATATCTAGTTGTGGGTGGTGTAAACTGCTATTCAGTGTTAAATCTGTACAGTTCGACTCCAGTGATTAAACATGGCTGTTTAGAAATTTATGGGTGACAAAATAGTTTTTTGATATATACTAATTAACTAAATAACCGTTGTCCTGATTTTGACTGTAAAATTATGCACTTCTGCGTATCTTGAGGCTCCTAGGCTGATCCTCCCGCTCCAAAAAAAGGTTAATAGCTGTTGGATTAGAAATATTGTGCTTGTGCAAGATCTAGTTCATAGCATCCAGCTGTTTGTTGAGCCATTTTTATGCTGCAGCTATTTTTAAAGCAGGCATCTGGTGGCTTTGACAAGCTCATGGGAGCAAGTAGCACACCATGAAGAATCAACAGCAGACTGTTCTTTAAACTCTGCACAACACCTTAGACTGCTTGAAAACAGGAACATTGCTCACAGCAGACGGCTTGTCCAGCAGGGCTGAAATGTACTTTTAAATGTCAGGGAATTTGTAGACGTGCACTGTTTGAATGCTGCTGGTTTGGAGCTTTAAAGGAATCTTCTCGGCTTTGACTACTGAATCTTTGTTTATTGAAAGAAATTATCAGCTAAAATAGATATGTAATCCTATAAAAAATTCATATCATTATCATACTTAACAAAATGATCACGATTATCAATATTATCATGGGTCTGTTAAAACCTGAATGTTATGCTAATACCTGAAAAAAATAAAAAATAAATGTCACACACACATATTCCTTCAACAACAACAACTGAAATTTGCAGCTTTATACAATTTTGTGACAAACAACCTAAAAATAAATCCCTGTGTGTTAGGTTTGTTTACTTGTAGAATGTCTTTATTATTTCATGTGTTTAGTTTTTTTTCTGTTTCAAGGTATTGTTGTTAAACATACACTTAAACTTCACTAGGATCCATGTTTTAGTTTTTCAGTCTTTCGCGATTAGCTAATCACAATGTTACAGGATTTAAACCAAGTCAAACATTACGATAATTGTCGGCGCAGTAGCCTAGCTGTTAGTGCGCTGACATATGGTGCAACAGCACTTGAGGGCGTCCTGAGTTCGTATTCCGGCTCGAGGACATTTCCCATCCCTACCCGCTCTCTCTCTTCCACTTTGCTTCCTGTCTAAAATACTGTCCTATCCACTTAATAAAGGCTAAAATGCCAAAATTAAATCTTAAAAAAAAAAATAAAACAAATAAATCACGATAACCAGTCACTATTTTAATGCTAATGAATATTTAAGAAAATACTTATCATCAGAAAATTTACAATGGTTTACATTAACCAGTAATCATGACAACACTAAGCTGAAATAAGAAAAATGGGGTGGAGGAAATGTTCCCTTAAGTAACTAAGGGGAGTTTAAGTACTTTTTCTTCCTCTAGATGTGTCTGGCAAGATCAGCACTTAAATATAATTACGATTGTCTATCCTTACACTAGGGCTGCACAATATATCAAAAACGTGTAGATGTTGCGATAATTCTATATACAATATCTGTCGCAGTGCAGTTTGATTAATTTAGATTAGAATTATTTTATGTGCCAAGAATCTGCATTGCATGCATAGGTTGTTTATGCTGATTCGACCAGTCCACCAACTTTATATGTGCCTCCCCAGTTGGGGATGTTCCCCTTTTGGCTAGATTGACCCAAAACTGAACATGGAGCCAAATAAAAACTAATGAAGGGTGTAGAGACAAGATCACTCATTAATTGTCTGAATGTTTGCACCATGAGGTTTTTTATTATTATGCTGAATTGGATGTAATTAAATAAATGATTTAATAAATGATTTAAAAAATAGTCAATAAAAATATCATCTGTCAAGGGAAATGTACCATCACAAGATATATCTTTATTGGAATACTAAACAACAATATTGTATATTTTCCTAATATTGAGCAGCTCTTTTTTCACTCAAAGCTTTTGTGTGGCTTCAGAGAACTTGCAATACAGTCCATATGTTGTGTTAACTCTTTATGGTTAAAAAGGGAAGTTCACCCAAAACTGAAACTGTCATCATTTACCCCTTTTTGTTTCAAACCGGTTTTATTTTCTGTCTTCTGTTGAACACAATCTGATTTTTTTTTTTTTTGAGGAAACTGAAAACCTCAAACCACTGACTCCACTGACTTTTCCTATATGGATGTCAGTGGTTGCAGGTTTTTTCTTTAAAACATCTTTTTTTAGTGTTTAACTGAATAAAGGAAATTTAAAGATTTGAAACCACCATCAAGGATGAGTAAATAGTGACTAAATTTCCATTTTGGGGTGAACTATCCATTTAAGAAAAATGACATCTAAATTATAGACCCAATAGGTGTTGATTACTGCTCGTGTTTGTGGATTAATAGAGATAGGCGACTAGATTAAATAAGTATAAAGGCGATTTGTTGGTCACAGCATCTAAAGATGAATAGTGGAGACCCTAGACAAGGCTGAAACTTTATAGTGCACAAGTGTTGACCTTCCTACTATACTTTGAAAGGTTATGCATTTTGCTGTTCTCCTCCAGTCAGCATTTGGCAAGTAATTTCACACTTCATAAACTACAGATCCTTTTTTTTTTATTAAGCATTTTCACAATGCTCTGAATCTTAGGATGTAATTGTGCTAAACATTGTGCTAAACTGTTTTTATCTAGGTAAAAATACATCTGCTTTTGTGTTGTTAAGACAGTATTGCAGTGTTAGCCGTGCTGTGTGAAACAGGGAGGTTTCAGAATGTTCATGCTAGATGCTTAGCAACCGACAGCTTATCAAGTGTCTCCTATGTGTGTAAATACGTGACAGTCCAAAGCATGTCTCCCGTTGACGTGCTTTGGACTGTCACGTAATTACGCACTCTTCTATTCTGGTTTTATAAATGTTTAAATGTTGCAGTTAGTATGTTCACTGAAAATTCAAATAGGAAAAGTGCACTTTAAATACCTTATTGTGTTTATTTAACGAAAGTTCTCTCACCGGCCACTTTATTAGGTACACCTTACCAGTACTGGGTTGGACCCCCTTTTGCCTTCAGAACTGCCTTAGTCATTCGTAGCATAGATTCAACAAGGTACTGGAAATATTCCTTAGAGATTTTGCTCCATATTGACATGATAGCAGCACGCAGTTGCTGCAGATTTGTTAGCTGCACATCCATGATGCGAATCTCTTGTTCCACCACATGCCAAAGGTGCTCTATTGGATTGAGGTCTGGTGAATGTGGAGGCCATTTGAGTAAAGTGAACTCATTGTCATGTTCAAGAACCCAGTCTGAGATGATTCATGCTTTATGGCATGGTGCGTTTATGGCATTCTGCTGGAAGTAGCCATCAGAAGATGGTGTGGTCATAAAGGGTGTGGTCATGTGGTGTTGACACAATGCACAATTGGTACTGATGGGCCCAAAGTGTGCCATTACACCACCAGCAGCCTGAACCTTTAATACAAGGCAGGATGGATCCATGCTTTCAAGATTGTTGATGCCAAATTGCATCAACAGTTGCAGCAGTTGGACAGGTGTACCTAATAAAGTGGCCGGTGAGTGTATATGCAGAATGTCTTTAATTACATACTTTCAGTTTCCTATGATAAATGACACACTTGCCTATAAAGTTCATACTCTAGGTGGTTGAGTGCATAAATCCATTTATACTGTTGTATAAAGTGCATCATTTGGGACACAACTTATAAACAGGCATTTTAGTGTCAAATAGGGACCGAAAATGTCTATTGATGTGTCTATTATGACCTTTATAGTGAGGAAAGTAAATTCTATAACATGAGGATTATAGAAAGCGTGTATATATACAATTACAGTGTTTAATCAAGCATGTATGTACGTTCACTCCATGACATCTCAAATATGCAAATAATAACCTGTAGTTTAAGAATGATCAGTGCATCATCAGTGCATGAACACCATGGTTAATTGTTAACCCCGGTTAGAGGAGTAGTATAATGAAAGGTGAACTTGACCTCTGATTCCATTTACTGTACCTGGAGGTTAGAATGACCTAGGTTAACTAGTTCCAAATGGCATCATACCAGTTTCTTTTTCAAGTGTGATTTGATCATAGGTCATACAACTGCAGAATAATAACAGAATTACTCTTATGATATATTTCCTGCCAAACCCCATTTGTGGGTTTTCAGCATTAGTAGAATATTGAGCTATTCCACTAAGGGTGGATTTGGCCTCATTTCTAACGCATCACAATTGGACCACTAGAATCTAGCAGGCTTGTGTAACAATGTGGGTTAATGGGTGAGATGAGTGTTTGAGAGTAGACGATCATGTCACCTGTCGTATTCTGACATGATGAGTGTTGACCCTGCTTATTTGATAATAATGCATGTCTTAAAAGGCATGCTTTCTCTATAATCTAATGGATTTGGATTGTAGTCATATTAAATGAATGGAGATGTTCCCCATCTGTTTTAAGTACCAGATTTAGGGGGATAGTATAGGATTTTAAGGCCTTGTTTGCACCTGCCATTAAGATGAATTTTTTTTTGTCAATCCAATACCAGTGTAAATGAGGTTTTAATTATTTAGCAAAAAAATAACTCTGTAAATGCTTATGGGGTCAAAGGCTTTTAAACGGTTACAGTAAACCAGTGGCTCTCAATCCTGGTTCCCTGCTTTGCACATTTGTTAGGTTTCTCTTACTGCTTCAGATGTTTTTGACTCCAATTCGAAAGAAGCATGTTTAATTCAAAGAGTGTTAAACTATGCAAGATGTAGCTTTATGAAAATTTCATGATTGCAGTTGAATAACCCTTAACACTTTTGTAACCTGAGGATGCTGCAATGTAGTGCAAATTTGAATTTATTTAAATATTGAAATAATATCTTTGTTTTTAAATGAAGTTAACTTCAAGTTCAGCCTGTTTCCTTTGTGCAGTGAGTAAAGAGCAGTTAACACTATTTAGTGAACAAAAGTGTCATGTGATTTTGTTTTAAGAGATCATGTGATGACAAAAATGGCTGCGATGTGATAGCTTTCAAGAGTTCACACATACTGTAGGTGATGATTGATAATAAAGCTTGTTTGGCATGTTGTACCAGGAGAGAGCCTTGAGCTTATGAGATCCTCGAGCCCTGGGCTCCCTCCCGTTTGCAGGACGAGAGGGAACTTTTAGCTCGGGCAGATCTCGATTAACTCCCCCTGGCTTATTTCTAGCTAAATGACGGATATGGATGACTGAGGAGAGGTGTACTCGCTAAGAGCTTGGCAATGGTATCAATTTTGCGTGTTCAATTTACAGTTTTTGGACTGGGAGGAAACTGGAGAACCTGGGGAAAACCCACACGAGTATGAAGAGAACGAGCAAACTCCGCAGAGAAATGTCATCGGGTTTAGTAGGGACTTTAACTGGAGACATTCTTGCTGTGAGGCAACAGTGCTAATCACTGGGCCGCCGTGTCGCCCATCTGGAAAGGGCTGGGAGGGTGGATTCTTCAGGACGAAGATATTGAGATAAGAAAAACTCTACATATAATGAGTAAGGAATCATCTGATTGGAGAATAAATCATGAGCTGATGCGGGAACAGCTGAGAACAATCCTAAGCACGTGATCCTGTCAGAATTAGTTTATAAATAAACTTCACTTAATGGAAAAACTAGTTGACCAAGCACGTTGTAAAACATCTGAAATGTTGTTTTGGTTATTTTTAAATCCCTCAGGCAAAGTCTGTCATCAAAGTGGTTTCTTATTATTATCTTCCAGAACTGTCTTAAGCAGCTGAGCTCAAAAGAACGGTACCGTAGCTCCAAAAGCCACCATACAATCATTGCATTTTATTTTCATCTGAGGCTCTAATCATATTTTATATAATAAAAAATATTAGTGGCATTTCCTACCGCATCGACTTTCATTTTTCTTTTTGATATTTGCCGCCAGTTTATCAGGAAGTGACGTTTTTGTTCTCTTTGACTCATTGGATGGAAACGCTGCTTTATTCACAAATGTTTTATGCAATATTTCTATATTGTGTGCAAGTCTAAATCGCATATTTGATAGAAACATATAGCTGCCATTGTCGTCTTTTTATTTGCTTGTTTTCCCACCCCATGGAAACTGCGTAATATAGTTTTGTTCATTGAAGAATAAACTCGCCTAACTGCATTGAACACATCTGTGATAGTGATATAGCGCATGCCAATATAAAAGAAAATGTCTCTCAACCAAATGTCAACCAAATTCCCCACTCATGTCTTTTCTGAAAGGTTCAAGCTCCTTAACTATGGATTCATTTGCAAATGTTACCCGCCATTTTGCTTGTTCATGTTGAACTTGAGTCTGCTGTTTTTGCCATCATAGACTTGCTCATTTTGAGTAAGAATTCTGAAGCTGTGTGCTTTCAAAAATATAAAAGGTATGACACAAATTTAATGCACTGGTTTTTCTGAAAAAATTACTTGGAATAACGTAGAGAGTGAAGAGAACCTGCGTCTCAACACCACATCACCATTCTAGACCAGTGTTTCTCAACCACGTTCCTGGAGGACCACCAGCACTGCATATTTTTTATGTCTCCTTAACCAAACACACCTGATTCAGATCATCAGCTCATTAGCATAGTCTGAAAGACCTGCAATGGGTGTGACAGACAGAGGAGACATCCAAAACATGCAGTCTTGGTAGTCCTCCAGGAACGTGGTTGAGAAACACTGTTTTAGACGTTCCTTGAATGCTTGTTAATGCCAGGTGGAAACAGCATAAAAGGTTTGTACTGATTTCTTTTGTGTGCTTTCATATTAACAAGCTGTTTTTGTTTGTTTCTGTTTTTTTAGGAGCTTCGCACCAACAACCCCCGTTATAACAAAGGCACCTACAATGACTTCAGCTATGTAACAAACAACAATCAAGAAGGCATAAGCATGAGAAAGGGAGAGCACTTGGGCGAGTTTAACTTGGGCTCCACTATAGTACTGTTATTCGAAGCTCCACGGGATTTTACTTTTAACTTGCAAGCGGGCCAGAAGATCCGTTTCGGAGAAGCTCTCGGGACAATGTAACACCGACAAGAGAACGGAATCTAACGGTGGACACGCTGCATGCTAATGCATTCAGGATCTCAAAAACTAATACACTCATATTTGCAGAGAATGTACTCTGTTTGAACTGAGATACATGTGTGTTCATATGTACTCACACAAACACCACTGTTGCATTATTGCCATTGGGTTGTTCTGTTAGGGGGTTTGATGTAAAATGTTTAAGGTGAAACTTAGACCTCGGAATGCCATCCATTTTGTTTTTGTTTGTTTGTTTTTTGGGCTCTAAATTATTTTTATATTTTATTTTAGTAAAACGGTTTCGTTTCGTTTTTCTGTGTTCGCCCATTTTGCCTTGGCTGGAGTCAACCGTGTCGCAGGGTTTGAAGAGTTCAAGATTTCCGCAGCTAACTTTGCAAGCATGGGAATGTATGAAAGACGATCACTGTTTGGTTCCTTCATATTCACCAAACGCTTATCTTATTAACCATTCTCTCCGTCCAACTTTTGATCTATATAAAGGTGCAAGCCATTTTGACAGTAAATTTGTGGCCACTTTACACTCTGAGGAAGAGCTTCGGAAAAGACAGGCAACATATATCACTGCCGTTGTTCTCTGGCGTATCTATGCCTTTGCTTGTTGGTCTAGCGATTAGTTGGGGTGATTAATGTTAACTATTATGCTGTCTCAACTTGATTAGTGCCAAAAATCAAGATATATTTTTACTAACTCACTTTTGTTTTTGGCCCTTTTGATATGAATCAGTGTTGTTGTGATCTTATAGCTTACGTTTTACATTCTTGGACTTTTCTTTGATTAACCAGCACCTGGCAAGTTCAACAGACTCTACATCCTGAGCTTGTGAAGACCCTTCAGACTCCCCTGATCTGGACCACACGTATGAAGAAAGGGGGAATGACTCTGGAAATGTTTTGAATGTGTTAAAAACCAAACACTGGGCTTTTCTGTTGCACCATGCCACACTCTTGTGGGAATTCTTTTGAAGAAAAGTCTTATTAATTCAATTTATGTAACATAGACAATAATTACTAGTACAGAGAGCAAGAAACATGTCTAATAAATTTTGAAGTTTATTTAAAATGTGGTGCATTAATTGTGGTATTGGTTTGACAATTTGAAACCAATGTGTTGTTATTTCCTTTCGGTAAGGGCTGAATCATCATATTAGTTTACCTTTTTGTACATAACTCTGTTAGAAGAAAGCTCAAGCAAGTAAAAAGTTGGGCTGTTAATATACACAGCTTGTATTGAATTACAATGCGATTCTCTGGAAAGTTATAGCCCATCTATACATGGGAAATAATAATGAGAAATCTGACCGTGGTATTTGAGGAAAGTCATTCATCATTACGTAAGGCTGATTAATAATGAACAAAATCTCAACGGAATACGGATTAAAAATGTCCGAGCTGCTTTGAAAGCGTTCTATCAAAAGCCATATGAAGCAGTCATGTTAGCATTGATCTATTTAAAGCACGTTTTTAAGTCTCACATTAAATAAATATTTTTATTACATAGTCTATAGACCATTTTAAGGGATGTTAACAATAGTTCTAACGTATTTCCTGTTTTACATTTTTTTTTTTATTTTCATAGCTTCTGAGAATCCAATAAGGTCCGCCTATTGATAAATAATGTTATGATTGCGGTTTTAACACCAAGTTATAATTGAATTGCCTCTTGTTACAGTTCTGAAATAGTTTAACAACAAGCAGGAATAGATCATGGGCCAATGAAATCACATTGAAATAGTCTATAGACCTATATTCTTAATGTCATCCGAACGACTATCTGGTAATAGTTACTGTTTAATCTATAACCGGGTTTTTCCTGGCTCAAAATGAGGGCGTCCTCGTGAAAATTTTGCTACTTGAAACAAACACTTTCCATGATTCTTGTAATCTTATCAAGTATATTGTTATTTTTAAAAGGTTAAGATTAAATGTAATTAAATACATGTGCTACACTTTGCACATAAATATAAATATATGTGTTAAACTTTGCTTTTGTCGGTCATGATTCATGACTGCCTACCAGATTTTTGTTAAAAGGAGGTGGTACATTTGATGGAGGTGGCCGCTTAGTTGGTAATTCTCTATGCTGGAAATAACCCTAATTAGTTGGAAATTCTCTATGCAGAAAATAATCCTGTATAATCTATCAATTAGCCTACCTACTTCATTTCCAGTCAGGACATCTTGCAAATGTACAACTCAAGCGCGCGCCCTCCTGTTCTCTTCTAGAAGTTTCCCTGTTCTGGCGAAGACGCACCTGTTTCAGCCTTGACCGTTAATGACCTTCAGCAAATGTAAACAGACATATCAAAGTCACAATTGATTAACCAATGTTACCAGCAGTTCCTTAATATTGACTCATTTGTACCGGCGCATTTGTAACACCGTATTATTTAAGCTATTCATAGTGAAACCGTTTATATTTTTTAGCAGCCTACTTTTTTCGTAGTTCCTTATTTCGTAGTTCCTTATCACTTCCTTATATATATATATATATATATATATATATATATATATATATATATATATATATATATATATATATATATATATATATATATATATATATATTAATTAAATTGTGGGGGGGAGATAATTGTACACTTTTGCTGTCCAAGCGTTTTTCTGCTTCGGATAATACATGGGCTAATAAACGAACGGTTATAACACACCACTATATGCAGGCCCGTAGCCAGGGGGTGTGAGGTGGATCAAGTGACCCACCCCTTACTGACAAAAGTAAGGGGTTTGTCCTATTTTGATTGCTATGTCATCATAAATAGTAAAATTACACATTGAAAAAGTCATTAAGACAAAGCAGAATTCTTTGGACTGTCTAATGCAACCTTTCATGAATCCAACAAGAAACCACACAATCTGACGTAAATATAGTCGGTCATTTTTCGCCACTGTATTGTTTTTAAATGGAAAAAAAACCTTATTCTTGAAACTAAAATTAGGCTACCAATAAAAAGGTGTGAAACACCAGAAGTGGCCCAAATTAAAATTAAGTTGGCTATTGTGGTTATCCTTAATATTTCAAATGTACTTACAAAAGAGGATAATCTACATTATTATTATTATTATTATTATTATTATTATTATTATTTACATTTTTATGTTTCAAATGGCCAAATTCTGACTGAGGAAAGTTATTTGCCTAGTAATGACACAATAGGCTACAGTTTTAAAACTTTAACAGTCTTGTTTTTTTAATAAAATTGTATTTAAAAAATGCGTATTTATTCATATTCCTTTATTCTAAATCTTACATCAAAAGTGTGGTTATGATGACCATTCGACAAGCTAAAATAGTGCTTAAAATGTCACTAAATGCAGTATTTTCATCTCACAAATATAGAAAATGAGGCGAATAACTGCAAAAAGGTCCACTTTTTGAGGAAAAAAAGAACCACCCCAATCACCAGGCTGATAGGTCAATGATTCTCTGCCATGCTATTTCCAGTTGTGTCGCTGTACCACAGCAGAAGAAACTTCTTTTACTCTTGCAGCTGACTGAGGTTTCTGAAGCTGGTATTTTAAAAAGCGCACTCCCCCTATTGGCGCCATGGAGTCAATGTAGGGCCATATATATGAAGCTGATTTACCTTCATAATATATACTTGGTAGTTTTGCAAACAAAAAAAATAAAGTATTAAGCAAAAAATTAATAAATAAATGCAAATCTCTAAAAATTGCAAAGCCAAAATAAATTTTTGTAAAATAAAAATTTATTTTGCTTACAAAAATAAAAAACTGAAAATGGAAAATTAAAAATGTGAAGTGCAAAGAGAAAACAGCAACACAACCTCACAGTTGACTAATAAGCTTATCAAAATGAGCATTGCAATTGACTGGATGGGTTTTGTAAAGGCAATGCTAGAAAAAATGTTTTGCAAATATATATAGCTTTTTTTTTAATTGCAGATATTTTGTTTTTTTTTGCACTGCTTAATTTTTATTTGCAGTTATTTTATTTATTTTTTTTTTTTGTAAATAAAATTTTTATTTCTCAACTTAATTTTCCCTTTGCAGTTCTTTATTTTTGTTAGCAAAATACGATTTTATTTCTCAAAAATAAATTTTTTGAGATTTGCGTTTGTTTATTTATTTTTTGCTCAATACTTTATATTCTTTGTTTGCAAAACGTTCTTTTTTTTCAAGTATATGGCCATAAATTGACTCCATACATCTCTTTATGAAGTTTGTCCAAGTTAAGACTGAAATTTCCCCATAACATGAATAAAGTCAGATATTTCTATTATATTTTTTCTTAATCACATGCTCTCGTATATAACGACTGTGTAGATATTTTAGTCATATAGGCTACTGATAACAGGCCTTACCCAAACTGCAGTTTTTGCCCTCATTTTAAATCAGCGTAAACATAACGATAGTAGCCACTATTGCACACAAAAAAAGAATCAGACAAAAGCTTCTAAAATGAACTGCTGAATGAGATACCATATTAAAATACTTTCACATGCAGTTATACAGTAGTGTTTCATCTGAATTCATCATCAGCCATTTTGATTTTAAATGCTAAGACTGAAAACCGCAAACACTCAAAATCACAACAAAGAAAAAAGTTAATTCCCCCCATTTTTAAAAAATGTTTATTAGGGACAATAAACCAAAAGGAGTGACTATTTTGAATAAAGTATTTTAACCATTTCAATTTCAAAACCCCATTCATAACATCAAAATCAATCGCGTTTACGCCTCCATCTTCAAATTTCTTATTCATGTCATCTTTTCTAATGTAATGGCACTTATTTCTCCAAATAAAATTACAATTTAATTTATTGACAGCTTTAATCATTCTGGATGAAATGGACAGAGTAAAGGCAGGGTAAATAAACCTAGACAAACTTTCCATTTTAGACAAAAAGGTTCTTCCAAAAATTGAGAGAGATCTCTACATTTGTCTATAATATTCCAGACATTTTTCTTTTCCATAATTTCTTCGTCTTTAGAAATAAAAATACCTAAATATTTAACTTCTTTCTTAATTTGAATATTATATAATGCCTGTAAAGAAGCATTAGAGAACAATATAATTGCATGTAAAGCCAGAGGAATTTGTTGATCATTTTTTAAAAATAAAGTTGTATCGTCTGCAAACTGACTTATAATAATTTTTTCATCTAACAAATATAGACCTTCAATTCCATTATTTTTAATCAATATGGATAATTCAACAGCCATTATAAACAATAATGGAGAGCTACCACACCCTTGTCTAATCCCCCTGTTAATTGGAAATCATGTACAAGTTCCGTTTCCAAGAGTGACAGAGCTATTAATTCCACTGTATAGCATTTCAATTTATCTTATAAACCTTAAGCCAAATCCGAAATATTTCAAGCTTCTCAAAATAAATGGATGCTCCACAGCATCAAATGCTTTATAAAAATCTAAGAAAACCAAAATCCCCGGTTCTTGAACCAGATCACTATAATCAATTAAATCTAGGACCCGTCTAATATTGTTATGGATTGATCTTCCTTTCGAAAAACCTGACTGTGTCTCGCTAATTATGGATGAAATACCTTTTTAAAGTCTAGCTGCTATAGCTCCTGAAAAAATTTTATAATCGGTGTTTAGTGAAGTGATAGGCCTCAGATTATCTAAAACTCTTTTATCTTTACCCACTTTAGGGATTAAAGTAATTAGGCCTTGCTTCATGCTTTCAATCAGCTCTTTTTTTAAATGCATTCTTTTAAGGCATTAAATAATAATTTCTGCAGATCCTCCCAGAAGAATTTGTAAAAATGATTTTTTTAGGCATCGAATCCCTCCCTTTGGGATCTAGCTTTAACTTGGCAGGTTTAACCAACTTTTGTGAAGACATTTTGAGAAAAAAGGATGGGAAATTAACACTTTTTAACAAACTTTTGGGAACTTGTAACACAAGCTAATGTAAATCACGTCTGCTCAACCCGCCATTGTAGCACCACGTCCCTCAAGACTGAGAATAGATTATAAAAAGCACCAAATAGAGTTCGACCAGGCATTCAACGCAGACGATCCATTGGGGTCCTAAGAGGACTTGATTGCAGGGGGACTCGATTTCTCATCACACAGGTGTCCTGCAGATTTGAGCTCCAACTTGCCTCAACACACCTGCAAGGATGTTTCTAAAAATCCTGAAGCTGCGGTCACACTGCACTTTTCTCCCCATAGACTTCCCTTCATACGCACCCGAATGCGTCAGACCGAAAACACAAGCTCCTGCGACAGGTTTTACAGTTCAATGCGTTGGAAAGTTCAAGCTTGGTGAACTTTGACCTGCGAAATCGCATCACATGATTGCGTGAGACCAATCGAAGATTAAAACATGAACTCTCTGGACAGAAATTTAAAACATTGAGCAATCACTTTTTAAATGTATAATCATCTTGTTTAATCCCGCCCCTTTTCACAGCGCTGTATGACAGAATTTCGCAAGCTCAAACTCTAGTGTGTATGCAGCTTTAAGCTGCGGTCACACCAGTTTTTGTGTGTGCGAAATTCTGTCGTGTGGTGCTGCGAAAAGAAGTGGGATTAAACAAGATGATTAGACATTAAAAAAAGCGAGCGATTGCTCCATGTTTTAAATTTCTGTCCAGAGAGGTCATGTTTTGAGCTTCGATGGGTTTTACGCAGTCAAGTGATGCGATTTCGCAGGTCAGAGTTCACCAAGCAGAAATTTAATACATGGCGCAATCGCTCGCTTTTTTAATGTCTAATCATCTTGTTTAATCCCGCCCCTTTTTGCAGCGATGTACGACATCGCAGCGATGTAAGCTCAAAGCCCAGTGTGACCGCAGCTTAAGACCTTGATTAGCTAGCCCAGGTGTGTCTGACTGGGGTTGGAACTAAACTTTGCAGGACACCGGCCCTCCAGGACAGAGTTTGGACACCTCTATTCTAATTACTCTTAAAATTAATATAATACAATCTTTAATTTTAAGGACAGTAATATCAAAGTATGTTTTATGTTAATTTAGGATTTTTTAAATACAGGCTTCATGCGGTCATGGAAAACCTGGAAAAGTCATGGAATTTTGACATGGCATTTTCCAAGACTGGAAAAGTTTTGGAAAAACAGAAAAACCCACAAAATTTTGCAAAAGTCATGGAAATTAATTTAACAAATATCTGTATACTTAAATTAGGGCTGCGTGATATTGGAAAAATCTGACTTTACCATATTTAGTATTTCTGTGATATATAGAGATATAATTATAATTATATAGGAATATAATTTCACCAGATGGTTCAACAGGTTTATTTGGATTGATTGGGGGGATTTTGTAGGGGAGTGAATCTCGAATAATATATAACAAATAATTTACAAGCAAAGATAAATAAAATATAGTAAAGATAAAAGTGAATTATAGTTTTCAGGTATTCGCTATTCTGGTACAGATATTGAATATTCAACACTGCATAGTCTTCATTGTATATTATTTCAAGTTTATTAGTTACAAAACAGTTCTTGTGGCCGGATGTTTTAAAATTTGAAATATTGAAATGTTCACACAGTCACAGGCCTTAAAGACACAGTTTACTCAAAGATTAAAATGTACTCACTATTTACTCACACTTCACTTGTTTCAATACTGTAGGAGTTATGAAATTAAATTCTTTTTGTGTTCATTAAAAAAAGAAAACTTATAAATGTTTGAAACAAGTGAAGGGTGTAGTGAAAATGGTAAGTAATTTTTGGGTGAACAATCTCTTTAAAACTGTATGCAGATGCCAAACTTTTACTCCATTATGATTAAACTCTATATTAAACTAGAATCCCAACATTGTATATCCTGCGATGTGAATATTGTGGACATATTGTGGAAATATTGTGGACGCACACATTGTGATATCGATGTTGAAAGGATGTATTGTGCAGCCCTAACTTGAATATAGGTTAGTTGTCTTTACTTTTCTGTCCTTGGCCAAAAACGTACTCTCATATTGTTAGTGCTGTGTAGGATTCTGAAGATCAACATAAAAACAAATGTAAACAAAATAGATTGTTGCGTGTTCTATGTAACTGTAATAAATTTGAATGTCATTGTTTTTCTTATTATTTTCCATATACATGTAGACATTACATGAAACATGTCATGAAAATGTACTTGGAACGAAGTTCTGGAAAAGTCTTGGAATTTTAGTTGCAAAAACGTGTATGAAGTAAGGGGATTTAAAAATTTTATATTTTATTTTTAAAAGTAACATTGCCCAACATTGTTTTCAAGTAGGCAAAGTTATATGTCAACAATTGAGAGAGAAATAACCCTCTGTATATACTAAGCATGGGCCAGTGTAAGATTCTGATGGTATGATAACCTTGGATTAAAATATCACGGTTTCACGGTATTGTGATCACTGCTCTAAAATATATTCTTTATTAAATATCTGGGTAAAAAAACACATTTTTTCCTCTTCAAACCCAATATATTTTATTTTGAAAAACATTTAAGATATTTTGGAGCAGTAAACATGTCAGGCTAAATAATTCAAATGAATAATTGACTTCTGCTGTCTTCAATTGTTTCAAAAACTCAGATTTCTTTACAAATTTACAATGGTATCTTTGGATATCTTGTCTGCTGGAGATACTGTAGTTGGCAGTTTTAAAACCTTGACTTTTCCAAACCGCGGTATACCTTGAAAATGGTTATCGTCTTATGCATCGTACAAAGTACACTGTAAAACCCAACAGTCAACTTAATCAAATTAAATAAGTGTAGTTAACTTAACTTACTGAAAGTTAATTCTACTCATTCGAAAATAGTTTTGAACTCAGTATTGAAGTTAATGAGTTAATACTTCAGTACTTCAACTTAAATGGAGTAAGTTCACAGTACTCAAATTAATTTAACTCAAATGGTTTGTAGCAATTGGTTTCCACAAACGGTTTGAGTTGCCTTAACTTATTGGGTTTTACAGTACTCAGTTGGTTTGAGTTCTCTTCATTTATTGGGTTTTACTGTGCTCAAATTGCTTCATTTACTCAAATAGATTAAGTTCACAGTACTCATTTGGATTGGTTTTTGAACTTAAATGGATTGTTATGATCAGTTTCCTCAAATGGTTTGAGTTACCTTAATTTTTTGGGTTTTACAGAGTACCTCATTACTTCAACTTAAATGGAGTAAGTTCACAGTACTCCTATAGATTAGTTATTATCTCAAATGGTTTGTTGCAATCAGTTTTCTCAAATAGTTTGAGTTGCTTAAACCAACGGTATACTGTCAAACCCAATAAGTTGAGTTCTCTTCATTTATTGGGTTTTACTGTGCTCAAGATACTTTGCTTACTCAAATGGTTTAAGTTTACAGTACTCATTAGAATTAGTTTTTGAACTTAAATGATTTGTTGCAATCGGATTCCTCAAATGTTGAGTTACCTTAACTTTTTGGGTTTTACATTGTATTAAATTAACTCAATACCTTCAACACCGAGTTCAAAACTCTTTTCAAATGAGCTGAATTAACTTTCAGTAAAATTTAAGTTAACTACACTCATTTAATTTGATAAAGTTGAGTTTTACAGTGTATTCTTGTCTAGAGAGAAGTCTAAAAAAATGAATCCATTTCAAATGTTGACTTCTGTGTACTAACCATCCTGCAGATTCCAAATAACCAAAGTCCCTGTACACCTGTAAAGCAGCTGATGTAAACTCCACGTGTCTTGATCTGTAATTCTAGGAACCTGCTCTCAGGGCACCACGTCCCAAACCGGTTGAACCGCTAATTCACAGCCTCCACTCAGCTACAAAGAATTTGCTGAAAAAGAGTGACCTTGTTGAAAATGCCAAGTAAAATGAACTGAAGGACTTTAGTTTATAGAGTCAAAAGTGATTTTATATATCAAAAAATAGATTGACCATTGTGCCAAGTAACATATACAGACATCCAAAACAACATGTGCATATTTTCAAAAGTCAGGCTCACAAGTGTCCACGCCCCATTGTTTTAAATGTAACTACCATAATATTGCTCATCTATAAAATAATATTAGTACTATACACGTTTAATGTTCCACTCAGCAGTCTCCTTAACAACCCAAGACACGAGGTAGGTGTCAGCGGAATGTCTACAGCAACCAGAAAAGCTTGTTCAATAGAAACTCAGATGGCACAACACTCATTCTGAAGGACGAGTTGACACTGTCCCATTGTGTATCCTTCTGAACAAGAATGAGGGCTCTTCCTCGAGTTTCACTGACCTGCGTCTGATGGAACGTCAGGGTGTGGCTCCAAAAACCTAATCAAAACTCGGACAATCCCGGCGGGACATTTCGAGATAAGAACTAGCCTCACTTAAAAACCTGTCGGGCGTCATTTTATAGAAACACTCCATTAACAATCGATTGAAATCAAGACTTTTAAGTAACTGTGCAAGAACAATGAAGAGGAATATCGAAGTACACCATTGTATGAGGCGCACAAAGGTAAATCTGCTTCAAAGTGGCTCGGTATAAGCAATCCAACTGTGCCAATTTAAGCAAATATTTGACATGGTGATCGAAAAGTAAATATTTATTATTAAAATAGGTTTCAGTGCAGTCAGCTCTTGTTTTTTTGTTCAAAGCACGTAACTCCAGGATTACATAATCCAGTCACTTTAGAACAGTTTGGCTTCCAAAATCAATAGCAAAACCCACTGGGAAATCTGCTCTCACTTCCTCCTCCGGCAGCGGCAACAGCAGGCGTAACAGCGTCCCACCTGCTCCTCGCTCTCCTTCACGGTGTAACCTGGCTGGTTGTTATATGCAGAGGGGTTCTGGCCGTTCCTGGCCTCTCCGTAAACTGGCACACTCGAGGTGTTGCTCTCCCCTGGGGTTTTGAAGCTGCTGTAGGGGTTCATGGAGGAGTTGTGGTTTTTGTAGGTGCTCTCTAACGCCATCGGGTTGATGATGATGGTGCTGGAGTCGGGCTGATCCCGCAGCTTGGCACGAGGGATGGTGACATCACCGTAGGGGTTCTCAAGTGAGATATTCATGGTGTCAGGCTGGTGACGTGAGCCCAAAAATTGAACAATCGAGAGCCTCGGTTCCTGTTTAAGTCTGTTAGAATTTTTGGAACATAATGGCTCCCAAATATCAGATTCTTCTTGAATGTTCCTAAGGTACACAAATAAACAAATAAAAAAATTACTTGACAAGACATCTTAGATAAAATATTACATTTTTCATTTTTTTATATCCAGTTGTGTCCATGTTCTGCAATATTAAATGTTTGAGCTCTAATGAATTCTGATTAGGCATGGGACGATAATCATTTTCAAGGTCGCAGTTTGGAAAAGTCAAGGTTTTAAAACCGCCAAAATTTCCTGTAATACCGTTCCTAGGGTATGTGTACGATTTTCAATTTACTTTTTTTTAGGACAACAGTATCTTCAGCAGAAAAAATATGCAAAGATGCTGTTTTAAATTGTAAAGAAATCTGTGTTTTTGAAACAAATGAGGACAGCAGAAGTCAATGATTCGTTTGAATTATTTAGCCTGACATGTTTACTGCTCCAAAATATTATAAATGTTTCAAAAAACAAAATATATTGTTTTCAAAGGGGAAAAATTAGTTGTTTTTTACCCAGACATTTAAAAAGAATATATTTTAGAGCAGTGATCACAATACCGTGAAACCTTGATATTTTAATCCAAGGTTATCATACCGTCAGAATCTTACACTGGCCCATGCCTAATTCTGATTGATTTAAAAATTAAGTTTTCATTTTGATTCCAATTGTATTTTTTCATCTGGTCATTGTTATACTTGCCTTTAAAGAAATAAGTATCACATTTAAAAACATTTCCACATGTAATTGTCAAATCAATTTTAAAATCAAAACCTCTGTTTTCCATCTGTTTTTAGAGAAAGTGTTTGTTGCAGTTTTATTTGCTTTTACTATCCAATTTTGAAAATGGAAAGTCTTCATATCTTATTAGGCATGGTTTATGCTAGTCTTTGCTACACTTTGCTTATGATTCATTGGATTTTAGGGTAAGTGGTTGCAAACAGTTTAAATGGGCTGAATTTAAACAAACAACGTTGAACATAAGTAGATTTATGCCGTTTTTTAATTCAGCTCATATAAACTGTTTGCAAGCATTTATCTTAAAAGAATTAGTAAATCCAACGAATCATTTATTTCAGTGTGGTTTCTTGAAGATTTATTGAGTAAAATAACACAATACAGTGAACAGTAACAGAAAGGTAACAGTAACAGAAAGGCATTAATACTTTCTAGAATTACACAAAAGACTGAGATAACAATCAATTTACATACAGTAAAAGTCAGAATTATTAGCCCCCCAAAATTAATAGCCCCCTTGTTTATTTTTCCCCCAATTTCTGTTTAACGGAGAGATTTTTTTAAACACATTTCTAAACATAATAGTTTTAATAACTCATTTCTAATAACTGATTTATTTTATCTTATTTAAATAATATTTGACTAGATATTTTCAAGACACTTCTATACAGCTTAAAGTGACATTTAAAGACTTAACTAGGTTAATTAGGTTAACTAGGCAGGTTAGGGTAAAAATTGTATAGCGAGTTATTGTATGACGATGGTTTGTTTTGTAGACTGTTGAATATATTGCTGAAAGGGGCTAAAAATTGGCCTTAAAATGCTTTTTAAAAAATAAAAAATTTATTTATTCAGAAAAAATATTAACAGACATACTGTGAAAATTTCCTTGCTCTGTTAAACTGCATTTGGAAAATTTTTAAAAAGAAATAAAAATTCAAATGGGGGCTAATAATTCTGACTTTTCTTGCATCTGTACAATTACAATCTTTCCATCCTCATTAATAAAAATAATACATATATAAATAAACAAAATAACAAAAATTAACAAAAAATAAATGATAAAGAAAAATACATAGCTGGGGAGTGGAAGTTCTCAAAGTATGAAACCAAAATCCTCTAATGATGAATATAAATTTCTTGCTTTTTAGCTTTTCATCTCTCAATGTCTTCAAACATATCACAAATTCTTCTTTAAACACCACTATTCTTGGGGCAATTTTGAAAAGTGTACATTTATGAATAAACTATTTTAATATTAACAACAAATTATTCATTGCATAAGATATCTTTTTATCCTTAAGTATTAGGACACTTAATCATTTCCAATGATAACTTAATCATTGTACCAAATTACATAGGAAAAACAAGTGTTCAAATGTTTCAAAATCTAAATTACAAAACTGCCATACATCTGAGTCACCAATATTGAATTTTAACTTTAGAAATTCTTGTGCATACACATTTTTCTTATCATAATGAAACAATATGAAGAGTTCAGATGCAAAAATCTCCAAATACCATCTGAAATGTTCCTCTAAAATTAGTATTTTTATCAGGCTCCTGTGTGTATGTTTAGTAATATCACTTTTATGGCAAAGAAGAAGTCCTTTTCCTGGTCTTTAAAGTAAAATATCTTAACATAAACAAAGGAGGCTGAGAAAAATGAGAAAGACGGCACTTAGAGATTTTGGCAACTGAACTCTTCATAGACAAGCTCTCTTAACAGGTCCTGGAAACAACATTGTGTTAGACAATCTCTCAAAAAACTGTTTCTATTTGTAAAGTTAACAAGTTATTGAAACCCGTTTAGGCTAAGGAAATGCGATGCTCATAATTACTCATTCTGGGGAAATTTCTGCAAGTGTTCATCCATACTCCAGGTGGCGATACGTTTTTTCTCTTAATAAGTGACTCATTGAATCATTCACACAACTGATTCGTTCCAAGTCAATGATTCAATCGGCCACAGTTCTAAACAGAAACTACTCTAACAATTTTTCATTATAAGATGTAAAAAAATGTTTGGTGATATGTTAGTATGCTATTTTAAATGTAACCATAGCTTTCAGGATTAGACTTAATAAATCAATCAATCACTGAACCGATTCTCACAGATTCAATCTTAACCGTTGCTATTTGCCAAGAGACTCGACAGCTGTTTCGTTGGTGGAGCAGAAATAACTGGCAATATTGTGAGTAAAATGCACTTAAATCCCTATTAACTTTTTGATTTTAATTAACTATTGTATTAATACATACAATAATTATTCATAGTTTGAATAAGCTGCGTCCTTGTTAAAATTAAAACAAGATGGCGAGTCTTTGAATTAAGCCAGTATTTAACGTTATGCAAAGTGTAACAAGCTAAGCTAAGGTACATTTGCATTGCTTTGTTAAATTTACGGTATCATTAGCATTAAATTACATTGTGAGCTCTATGTTTGTTGTTATACAAAGGACATACGATTCTATAGCTACTTATTTTAACTAAATATTTCCTAGATGTAAAAATAGCTCTCTTTGTATAATTCAAATCACGACATGACTCATTTTATGAACAATTCAAACCACATAACTTGCCTGTGACCTCTGATAAACAGATAAAGTACTCACCGGTAGAGGCCTTGGCTTTTGTTAGGTGGGAATCAGTTTTCAAGACTGCACGCTGTTCCTTCAGTGACTTCTTTTCTTCCGTGTTTCCGAAATAAGGTGAGACAAAACTGAGCCATCAGGTTGGAGGGAAAAAGAGGAGGAGGCTCCAGCTGACCGTGAGTCTTGTTTAAACATGGCACTATGTAACCCCACCCTTGGCCATTCAAGTTCAGCTGAAACCACCAATAGGTGTGTGTCTGTGTGTTTGCTGGGGGAGGAGGCTGATAAGAGTCAGTTCAGGAATGTTAATATTCAATTCACTATTATTAAAGTAAGTCGATATGTTTTTGGAAGGGAAACAATGTGATATACTTTTGTAATGAAAAAATAAATGTAGCTACTTAAGTTCTGAAGCTGATATTTTAATAAGTCTGTGGATGCTGTTATGTAAGATGGTTATCCATTCTGCAAACATTACATTGTTTGGCACCAGAGTACACCTCTTGCCCGCAGCCTTGTTTTAACTCTGTTAAACGTTAACTGAACTGGCATTTGTTATGTGCAGTTTAGGATTTAAAATTGGGGCTTAGAGTTTTAATGCTGCAATTGTTGAATACTGAAAGAGATTGAAAAGCGGCTCTCAGGTTGCATGGGTTAGTTTGTTGTTGAAGGAGTGACATGTTTTGTTCAATCATAAGCTCTTTGTTATTTCAGAAGAGTCGCAAAAACAAATGTATTGGTTACTATTTTAAAGCATTTTATAATTCTTTTGGCATTATTTAGCTATTTTTATGAGCTCAAATTAATTATGAGACTACTTGCAGGGGCGGACTTAGTGATTTGGGTATGGGGCCCTAGCATTTTTAAAAAATAAACTGCATGTTAAAAAGTGTATATATATATATATATATATATATATATATATATATATATATATATATATATATATATATATATATATATATATTATTATTATTATTATTATTTTATTTTATTTATTTTTTTTGTTATTTTATTTATTTATATATGAAGTATTATTATTATTATTAATGAGGATGGAAAGATTGTGAATGTACAGTTGAAGTAAGAATTATTAGTCCCCCTTTGATTTTTTTTCTTTTTCAAGTATTTCCCAAGTGATGTTTAACAGAGCATCATTTTTTTCTTCTGGAGAAAGTCTTATTTGTTTCATTTCGGCTAGAATAAAAGTTTTTAATTTTCTTAAAACCATTTTAAGGTCAAAATTATTAGCCCCTTTAAGCTATTTTTTGTGATAGTCTACAGAATAAACCATCATTATACAATAACTTGCCTAATTACTCTAACCTGCCTAGTTAACCTAATTAACCTAGTTAAGCCTTTAAATCTCACTTTAAGCTGTATAGAAGTGTCTTGAATAATATCTAGTCAAATATTATTTACTGTCATCACGGCAAAGATAAAATAAATCAGTTATTAGAAATGAGTTATTAAAACTATTAAGTTTGGAAATATATATATATATATATATATATATATATATATATATATATATATATATATATATATATATATATATATATATATATATATATATAGTCCGTTTAAATTATTAAATTTAAACAAAGGAAAATCAGATCGGTATGACTGTACCAGGGAAATACCTCATGCTCATGGTGCTAAAACATTTGCCGTGGATATGCAGAGGAACGATCTGCTCTCAAAGCTGCATGTGTGAGAGATGGCTGTGTGGCACTGTGCCACCTTTGAGTGCTCTGAGGCAGGCAAGAGACAGAGGGCATCACCCGCAGCTCGTCGCGAGGAGTAACATTATGAACGATACAATACGTACACACGAGAGTCTCTAAAAATCTCCAGTAACACCTAAAATCCTTGGCTAGTCACTTTTTAAAAAAAAATTGGTGCTAGGGGGGTCTAAAAGGTCACTAGGTTGGCAACACTGGCTGGCAGTGTCTTTGCTGGAGAGTTCGCACCTTGCACATGTGAGGTACGGAATATATCAGTTGGCATTTCTGTGTAGACCCAGTGTATGTGTGGGTTTCCTTCGGGTGCTCCAGTTTCCAAGTCCCAAAACATGTGCTAGAGGTGAATTGGGGAAGCTAAATTGTTTGTAGTGTGTGCGTGTATGTCCTGGTCCTCCAGGTTGGGGGTTGAGCCACCTCATAAAAATTAGATGTTATGAAATATGTACTAAATATAAACTTCAATATAAACGGCCCTGGGAGTAAGTAATTTCTTTAGATATTACTTCATATGCTGTTTTGTTCAGATTTATTAGTGTAATGTTAATGTTTGCAAAGCAACTTAAAGTATAGGCTTGTACTTTAAATGATTAATGTTTTCATTGACACAAAAAATATGGAAGTCACGTTTCCCGGTGTCATTGAATTAGTAAAAGGTCAGATCAGTTGCTATAAAGTTTAAAATAAGCTTATAAAGCTAGATATACTGTGTAACATGACAACAGCATTTTAGCAACTTGAAAATCCAAACTTTTAAAAAAGGGGTTACACAGTGCAAATAAAAAATATTTATAGTGTCAGTTTAAAATATAAAAACAGGGTATGATGAACAAAAATTGTGTTATACACTATTCTAACCATATTTGCATGGGTTTCCTCTGAGTGCTCTGCTTTCCCCCACAGTCCAAAAACACACAATATAGGTGAACTGAGTAAACAAAATTGGCCATAGTGTATGAGTGTGTGTGAAGGAGATAATGGATGGGTGTTTCTCAGTGCTTTTCCATAACCTAAAACACAGCATGATGCTGCCACCACCATGCTTCACTGTGATGATGTTATTGTCTTGGTGATTAACAGTCTCTAATTTTCTCCAGACATATAGTTCAGTCTTTGTTTTATCAGACCAGATCATTTTACTGAGAGTCCTCCAGGTGGCAACTCCATGTGGACTGTTGTGTGCCTATTACTGAGGAGTGGTTCTATCAGGTCACTACCATACAGGTCTGATTGGTGAAGAGCTGCAGAGATGATTGGTCTTCTAAAGGTTCATCTCTCTACATAGAGAAGTGTTGGAGCTCTTTCAGAGTACTTCTGGGCGATATGGCAAAAACGCAATCTCAATAATTGTTTTCCATATTGTAAAATAACGATATATATTTCGATATAAGTTGATAATGCTTACAGATTTAAAAGAGTACCCTAACAATGGCTGAAGCCACAAAAATTAGTGGGTCTATTAAATGGCATAACATATTTTCGGCCAACAAATTTTTGCTGTCCAAAAATTCAATACATCTCTAATATCAACACACTTCTAGATTCCCATTGTTTTCTGCTGTGTGATTGGCTTTTAGAGCAATATAGAGAAAAAAGTCGTGTACCGGCCCAGCCCTATTTCAGAGCGACTATCAGTTTTTTTGGTCACCTAATTGCTAAGGCCCTTCTTCCCTGACTTATTAGTTTGGATAGATGGCCCGCTCTAGGAAGAGAGTACTGGTGGTTCCAAGCCTTTTCCATTTATGGATGTTGGAGACCACTGTGCTCAGTGGGACCTTTAATGTTGCAGAAATCTTTCTGTATATTTTCCCAGATCTGTGCCTTGATACATATCTGTTTCGGAAGTTTACAGACATTTTCTTGCACTCCATTGCTTGTTTTGTGCTCTGATATATACTGTTAACCTTGGAATTTTATATAGACAGTTGTGTGCAGGGGCGGACTGGCTATAGGGAGCAGCGGGACATTTCCCGGTGGCCTGGCGGTCAATCTGGCCTGCCACCGTGAGTCTGGCCTGGCGCGCCACCCCCTACCATCTCTCATGTCAAGTTCATGTGATTTTCAAAGATTGAAACTAACTTTTCACTTTGTTTTATGGGGTATTGTTTTTATCATTTTAAGGGGGCATCATAGCATGCAAAAGACTAAATACCTTCTGGATGCACAGAGTACTTTGCACAGTGAATTTTTGTATTTATCGTAAGAACCGCTAATGGGTTTAGATTTACACTGATCTTTACACTGACTGTTCCCTGCTGGTGGAATGACTTGCCAATCTCAACTCCAGTAGTCTTTAGTTATTTTCATTCAGCACTTAACCTGTTATTACCCTGCAGGCACAGGGCGTCAACATGACGTCATATTGACATTGTACCCCAATGTACCCCAACGTCGTGGGGATGTTAGATTTTGTTTGGAAATGAAAATCGTTTTGACGTCAGAACCAATGTCAGGCTGACGTCTATGTCCAACGTCCAACCTAAATCGACCAAATACAGTATCAACATCTTATCATGTTACACCTTGACATTGTGTGGACGTTACCACTATGGCATCTATCAGACGTTTTGGTGACTCACCAACGCAATCTAAAATCAACCAGATATCAACGTAATTTGGCATCGTTATTCAACGACGTCAAAATAATATAATAGTGTCTTCAGACTCTGGCTAGACATTGAATTTTGGTCACTAGACATTTAAGGTGGCTAGACATTGAATTTTGAATTTTGGTTATTAAAAAACATTGCTGTGTGTACAGTGTTGGAATATCTCTTTGTCTGCTACAAATATAAATATAATAGTAGAAAAGTTACTTAATTTACAAATTCTATTTGGTTTAAAATCTAATGTGGTGATTTAACATATTTGTTAAATATTTTTCTTTCTAAAGTGTGCAAAATGTTCTGGACCTGCTGTATGCTTTAAATATAATTGTCAACTACCCACACAGAGAGTTTCATAGAATTTTGTTAGTCTCTGGGTGGATTATTTTCTTTCTAAGCATTGTTTTACCATGTTTGATCACAGTTACAAATAGTCTATGACTAGGTTGTGCTTTGTAAGCTTACATTGTCCTGACGTAATGTCATCATAGGGCGTCTTGACAGAGCACAGTATTAATGCACACATACTGGTTCCAGCACATTCTTTTCAAGGTCTGAGAATGTGGACATTGTGGACTAGCGAGCTAAAATGGTGCTTCTGAGGCTTTTAAAGTGCGTGTGAAATGCATTTTTCAGGGGATGACAGGTCTAACTGGAGTGAAACCAGCTTAGTGTTGTATGCAGTACTCGCATAAATCCACCGCACCCGCATTTTTATCTCATTTGATGATGGAATAAAAAGAAGTATAAACAAGGCTGTGCCTAACCACGGTCTGTTTTCAGAGGTTAAAAAGAGCTGGAGTGACACTTCAGACCACTTCAATCAAAGGTCGTCGTAGTAACAGCATACGCAAACATCAGCCACAAAAGGACTAGAGAGTGCTTATGGAGACTAGAACAAAACAAATAATCAGACGCATCCTCCATGACTCTGTGTTTGCACGTGTATTTAAACCAGCTCATAGCTCACCTTAACAACACAAACATGAACCTGCTAAAAGAGCAAAAACATTGTAGAAAAACATAATGCTAACTTTTATGTATACTCTAGGTCTAAGGGACTACATATTTAACCACCCATATTAAATTTAATCAACCAACTTATTATGACTAATACATTTTTAAATAAATAAATATTTGCTATGCACCTACTAAGGTGGTGTGAGTGTCTATAGTGTGTTGTCATGCGAATGTAAGTGATATTTTTGTGCTTACTTGGGTGTTGTAGTGTGCTGCCATGCAGTTGCTATGTGCTGTTAAGGTGTTTAAAGTGTTGTTTTTTACTTCTGTTTAGTTTATGCAATTGCTGAAGTGTTCTGAGTGTTACTAAGGTCTTGCTATTTGGTTGATAAGAAGTTTGCTAAGTTTTTTTGAGAGTTTTTTCCACTGTTCAACAACAGAACTCTCTATATATTTACAGAAGACATTTTCTTTTAAAACATTGTGCAGTTCAGAGTGTGCTACACACAGGTGAGTGGGTTTGACAAGCCATCTGTAGGACACACTTTCTCCTCGCTGTTTGCACCAGACACTTATAAACACTCCTTTAAACTCTTATAAACACTCCATATATTAGTGTATTCCCCATGCAAAAAACCTTTAAAATAAAGTTTTTTAGATGTTAATATCAGTATTTAGTTTTAAGGATTTCTATAAGCTAGTGTGTTCCAAAATAGCAGCAAAATTTGTGTTTGGAAAATATACATATTAATGTTAATATAAAGATCTAAAGCTTGCAGGTTATCACTTCCACCTAGACGAACCAATGATTATTTTCACTACACCTCATGTTTCAGTTTCTCATCAAATCTTGACCAATCAAATGCTCGCTAGTATCTGTCATGCCCCGCCCCGCCCCGCCCCGCCCCCTTCAAGACCCTTCTTGTTTGTTTTTCATTTGATTCGCTTGAGCTCAACCACTCTTAGTTGTCAAAATTGCGTTAAAAAACACTGTTGTTTTTTTTTAAAGGGATAAGCTACTCTGTCTCGTCCTCGCTTAAAATTGTCAGTTGAGATCATGTAAAACATCGAAAAAATATGCAGATTTCAGAGCACTTCACTAGACTTTAAGTGGTTGCTTTACTATGGTATTTGTTTGCTGAAGTGTTAAAAAATATTTTTTAACACATTGCTGTGTGTGTTAGTGGCTTGCGAGTGGCTGCCACAGAGATTCAGGTTGCTAATATGTTCTAAATGGTTTTAAGCATTGTACTATATTGCTACATTTTTTACATGTTAGCATGTTGTGCATGGTTGTACAAATACACAAAAGCTTAAACCAGATCATTATTTTGAAATTGTACTTTTAAATCACTACCTGCACAAGCTAATTTACAGTATAGTGCCTTTGGGCTCTATTTTAACGATCTAGGCGCAAAGTCTAAAGCGCATGACACAAAAGCATTAAGGGCATGTCCGAATCTACTTTAGCCATTTTAAGGATGGAAAAATACGGTTTGCGCTGTGGCTCATGGTCTAACAGGGTTGTGCTTATTCTCTTAATGAGTTATGGATGTGTTTTGAGAATAAAAAAAATGGTTGAGACATTTGCTATTTACATGGCGGACTTTGTAAGTGGAAAACCAGACCATCTGCAGCGCAAGAATAAAGAACGAGCCTCCTTCAATCGGACTCTTTACTTTCTCTTTCTCTCTTTCGAGGAGTAAGGAAACGGTGTTGTAGGCACTCCACTTAAGACATCCATTAGCCTACATATTTCATTTCGTTTGTTAAGCACAAAGATTTGTTTCAAAACTATTTCTAAATTCAGTTCTAATTTCCAGCAAATGAATAAATGAACAATAATAATAAAGTGTGGTCAAAAACATTGTATCCAAACACACGTCCTATTCCCACATATGGTCCAAAACCTGACTGATGGACACATCTAAGCTTGTTTTTAATAAAACAAATATAAATATGCATATAATAAATAAAACTGCTACTACTAATAATAATAATAATAACATTGTACAAAAGAAAGTTGTCATGAATAAACTGAAAATAGACCCTGAGTTGAAGAAGGCATGGAGGATGTGGTTTTTATATTCATGTATAAAATAATAATTTTTGTAACATTTTAATCCTTTAATTCTTTTTCATTTATAAAGATATTTAAGTATTGCTGTACATCCCGTTTAAGCAATGTGTAAGCACAACTATCGCGCTCTGTTCTGGACTTTAGACATGCGATCAGCTGATCTATTGCAGTCTATTTTAGTAGAAATCAAAATACTGTAGCAACACACCAACAATGCACCCTAACACACCTCTTTTCTAGACCAGCACACCCATGAGACCACACAGTGGCACAAATGGATTTGCTATTTAAACAACATGGGGGAAAAATAGGGTTGTGTTGGTCTGAAAATAGCAACACATCACGCCAAACACAGCTTGCACCTTATTGCGCCGGATGTATGATAGGGCCCTTAGTGTACATTTTGTATTATAGTTTAGTGGTTTCTTCTAATTTAAAATCACTGCAGTTAGTTCAGCCTGTGATAGAGCAAATAAACACCTTGTTCATGTATAAATTTTTTTTACAAATGAGAATTTTTTTAAATATAAACTGCTGTTAACCAATTTGCTAAAAAACAAAACAGCAATCGGGCATGAAATTTCAAGGTTAGCGATCACTATTAGGATTTTGTGCCTCTTTGTGATGCCACCACAATGAGCCATTCACTTGCAGAATGGAAGCGTCTGCAAGGTACGTCAGTAAATTTAAATAAAGGGAGCCAGTGGTTGTTTTGTAGGCAAACGTCAGTGCCCTGAATTTGATATGACCAGCTATTGGAAGCCAGTGTAAATGCTTGAAAAGAGGTGTAACTTGTGTTCTTTTTTGCTTGTTAAATACCACTGTTGCTGCCACATTCTTGATAAATTGTAGAGATTTGATAGTACTGGCTGGAAGGCCTGCCAAGAGAGCATTGAAACTGAAGCATTGAAATTGAAGAGCTTTAACAAGGAGTTGTGTAGCATGCCCCAATGGACCCTTTTTACAAGCCTATTATGACAATTTTAACGGTCATCATAATCTTAAATCCTTGAAAGTTTTTCATATTTAGATTTTTTTTTAAACGTATGAACTTTTATATGTATTTTTGTATGTATTATGTCATCTTTGCTTCAAGTTACAAAAAAAAAGAATTACCCGGTTGTGCAAGGCGTTTCTAATGCAGCGTCTATGGGACAGGACAGTAAATTTGATTTTATTACTCTTTCGGCTGCGTTATCAGTCTTACACAATTTTCATAATCAGAGTTTTTCTTTTATTATTTGGGCAAATAAGATTGTAAAAAAAATATTTGTGGTATTCTCACATTTACTGCTCTCTAAGTTGTCCCAAATATGACGACTTCCGCTACTGAAAAACTCGGAAATGTGCAAAGGGTCTATAAGATTGGCATAATCTTTCTCATATTGTATAGGGCAAAGCTACAGAATACAGCTACATGAGGTAGCTGCTAATGTATTCTGGATAGGTTTGAGCATGTTGCTGTGGTTGCTATGCAGTTGCTAAGGTGATCTGAATAGTTTTAGCTATGTTGTTGTGTGGTTGTGATGCTGTACATAAGGGTACTAAAAGCTTAGGCAGCTGACTTATAAGGCAGTGACTCTGGAGGTGGCGTTTTTTTACGTTTGTTTACTACAATAATAATTTATTGTTTATGATATTATTACATTATTACATTATACATTATTATAATAAACATTGGTCAAAAACATAGGCTGTTTTTCAATATAGTTCTCACAGATATTGCGTCATTTAGTTCTCATGTAATGTCATCGTCAACCACCAAAGTTCAGCTCCAAAACCCATGACTGCAAGAACGGAGGACGCGTGAAAGACCCAGATGTGTTTTTTTAATTTTCTGAATGCCTCGAATGCCTTCCCACTTTGGAATGTCACTTCCGAAGATAGCATTTTAAAAGTTTTAGACGCAGCAAACGTGTTGCTGTGATTTAATCTTATTGTAAGTATAATCACAGGGGTCCCCAACAAGCCACATCTAAGGTATAATCTTGATAATAGCACACAATAGCACACAGATACAGAATGAGTTCTGGCCTGAAGCTGAATGTAAGAATAAAAAATAATCCCAATAAAGTGATATTAAGAGCGTAGAATTGTTCATGACTTCAAACACATTCTCAGGTGGGCCATTTAGTCATGTGTCCCAGCGTGGAAACCGTTGTGGTATTATGATGCGATTCAAATCCCGTGGCTGTGACCCAGAAGAGCCAACACGAGCGACTCAGACTTGTGCTCTAGTCAAACATGCAAGTGGACGTATCACATTCAGTGATTCAGTCTCGCTCTCTGTCTCAATGAGATTCAGTGACATGGGTGGAATGTTTTTACAGTGTTAACTTTAGAGACCTCCTGAGGAGACGACACTACTAGTAGAAGCAGTATAGAAGGCAAAGCGCAATTCATGAACTCCCAAAACAAACAATGGTTAACTAAACAAATCAACAAGGAAGCAGGAACATGTTTGATCCTTACTGAAACTGTGAGTCAAATCTTTTCTCACACAAACAAAAACAAGTTCTTCAACATGTGGTAACTTGCTAAATGTTTTCAGGTTTCCAGAATATGACTTGCACTTGAAATGTGCCTAAATCCAGTTCTTAGACCTGTGCTTGAACTTTATCCATTTTAATCAAATGACACACCCAGCTGGTAGAGGCTGGTATCTCAATCCATGAGAGAATCAACCCAAAGCACTACAGTTTCCACTCGCTGGGGGTCACTGATTCACCACAGTATCCAGCGGTAACAGGAGGCGGATCACATGCGCTCTGTTGTCTTTTGAAGAAACTTGGTGTTTGCCTTGTGTTGTGGAGCTTAGAGGCACTGTGTGTGCTTTCTTATTTATTATTTAAATATACCCTTTGTGTGGTATTTGAAAGGTAACTCTAATGTTTCTTTGATTTAACTTTTTGATTTACAAAAGGAAGGAATTGTTACGTTCCTTCCCCTTTTCGTCTGAGGTTGGGGAAGGAAAATAACAAAGTAAACTAAAATTTATAATTTAAGAAAAATAACAAATAATGAATTATGTAAAGGTTAAATAAATAAAATTGTGGGAAGACTTAACTCCTCTGCCTCAGAAATGTGAAACAACCACATGAGATTACTTAAATCTTGTATTTTTTTGTTCTCAGTAAATCAACAATATAGGAAGCGTAAGTTTTCAGGAGAACGATTAACCAAAACCACAACCAAACAGGAACTAGCTTAGGAGGAGTACTAAATAACCTAGTTCAGGTAGAAGAAAATAAATAAAACAACAACAGCTTTCCTCAACTCCCTTACTATGAATAAATAGAGTGAAACAGGTACAAACATAAAAATGGCGCTTTCTTCCTATGGCTGCCTTTTGTAAATCAAAAAGCTAAATCGCACAAAGAAACAATACAGTTACCTTTTAAATACCACGCAAAGAGTATATTTAAATAATAACTAAGAAAGCAGACACACTGTCTGTAAGTTCCACAACACAAGGCACATGAGCTCTGTTTACTCCCATTGGAGCTAGTCATTTGCATAAAGTCAAATCCTGTTCAGCACACATTTCCAAAATGGCACATTCGTTGTGGATTTGCAGTCTTGTGGTGTTCACTTGAGCATGTCTGTGAAGTCCACTGGACCACAGTGTGTCCAGTTTGTTATTGTATGATTCAGAAACTCTTAAGTGTCCCTTTATAGTCTCTAAACATTTAGATGTGACCTTTTACCTGTAAAAGTAATGTAAATTAAAGCAAAAGTGTCTAAATATATTTTTTTAAATTGTTAATATATAATACTGTAAAATATATAATAATTTAGAAAAGGCCATAATGGTAAAGTTTTCAAAAACAGTAACTTTAAAACCAGCTTTCAAAAATGTCTGCGCCCTTTAAAGCTTGTCATGTAAATAAACAGAAAAATGCCTACAGGTTTTCTGGTTTATTTGAAAACAGTGTTTTGTATAAACGTTATGTCACATTGAAGAAGGAAATAAGAGCGCAGGCAGAGATCTAACTGCAACAAAGCTTTTATTTACACCCACAAGAAAACCCAGAATAGGACAACTTTGCATAAAATACAAAAAACAATAACAGACAATACTTTAGAAAAAAAATCTGTGCAAATGCACAGCATAACACGAAACTAAATTAGACGTGTGGCACATAATCAGGAATCAAATGACAATTGAGATTGTATTTGGAAATCATGACAACCAAGAAAACAGGAACTAAAACACTTTCCCCCATTCAAAACTATATGAGTGACATGTCTTGTGTATTCTCTTTGCTCTTATGTCATTCTGAACCCCCTTCATTCATCTTCGGAACCTAAATTAAGATGCTCAGATAGACAGCAATGGTACCGAGATGTACCAAGTCCAGAAAGGTACCAAAAAACATCTTTAAAACGGTCCATTTGTCTGAAAGAATCTGAATAAAGCTAAGATAAATATGTTTGTGCACACATGAAACAAAACTAATGACTATGATCAATAGTTCTTCTCCTTAGTTCCTCTGTGTCAGTATAGGGTGCACGTTCATGACCACTATAAAACCCAAATGGCACACATGACTTCCACTGTTTAAAACAAAGCTGAGGTGCATCTGAAGTACGTATGTGTCAGCAGTGGGTCTGAGGGTGACATGCATAAAGAGCAGTGTTCTTGTGAATGTGCACTCTATACTGACACTGAGGAGAAGAACTGTTTTGTTTTATATGCACAAAATGTATTCTTATGGCTTCATAATGTTCAAATTAAACAATCAAAGACATTTTGTTCTCTTTTGAAGTCGTTTTTTGGTATTTTTCTGGATTTTGGATGAATCAGGGCTGTTGCTGTCTATGGAGAATGAGAAAGCTGTAAGATTTGATCTAAAATATCTTCTTTTGTGGCAGCATGGTGGCGCAGTGGGAAGCACAATTGCCTCACAGCAAAAAAGGTCGCTGGTTCGAGCTGTCTGGAGTTTACATGTTCTCCCCGTGTACGCATGGGTTTCCTCCGGGTGCTCCAGTTTCCCCCTCCAGTCCAAAAAATATGTGGTATAGGTGAATTGAATAAGCTAAATCGTCCGTAGTGTATGTGTGTGAATGAGTGTGTGTGTATGTTTCCCAGTGATGGGTTGCAGCTGGAAGGGCATCCACTGTGTAAAACATATGCTTGATAAATTGGCTGTTCATTCTGCTGTGGCGACCCCAGATTAATAAAGGTACTAAGCCAAAAATAAAATGAATGAAAATCTTTTGTATTTCAAAGACTGGATTGTGTCAGGGATTTGGAAAGACATAAGTGGGAGTAATTTATAACTAGATAACTAAATAATAGTCAACTGAAGAAGATAAAAACAGTTTGTTTTGGAAATTTTTAATCATTTAAAATCATTTAAAATCAAAATCTGAGACTTTTCTAATGACATCAGTTTGGTGAGTTGGTCAAAATATGCTTAGCCACGCCCCTCCAACCATTAATTTTGCTATAAACATAAACCCACCTCCTACTCAGTAGGGAGTCGACTCCAGGACAGGAATCGGCCTACACAGTCGAGTCTGTTTTTTCAAATCCTCCTGAATGAAGCAGTTGCATGCTACAGTTATAATGGTCATTCTCCAGCATGATGAACACCGAAGGCACCCGCTTTGAATGCGTGATCACACTATTTACACTTTTGCTTTTGAATTTCACGACCACGAACATTCTAGGCTATTATAAAAAGTGCTCCGGGATGAAGTTTGCTTTCATTTTCAAATTCATATAAAGCACGTACACCTTTTGGATTTTGATTTTAAAGCATTTTGGTTTGGATCTGCCTGCGATGTCAAGCTTGCTGTGTTATAAATTAAATACAGCCTGTATATGTGTGTGAATCTAGAGCAGATCGGATACTATTTTCGGATCAACAAAATCTGACAAAACATGTGATCGTGGTTTTGTTTTGGCCCTGAACACTTAATTTCACCTTTAATTTTTTCTTCTGTTTATTTTAATAACTACAAAAGTACATCAGAATATACCAAATGAAATTCATTTCCAAAAGAGGATTTATAAATAAAAATATAGGCAAGGTTAGATGTTCCAAAACTAGCTCTGACTCTCTCCTTTTCTTCCGACGTAGACTCAGCCGTCTCATTAACACACCCTTATTAAATTACAATAATGAACAAATTGCACAAAACAGTGATATTTAAAAGTAAAGTAATAAGCTATTTAAAAGTACACTTTAAAGAAAATCACAATTACGAGAGAGAGAGCAATATGATATGCTTTAAGGCACAGTCTGTCATGCTGCTTTTATTAATTATTTTAGGTTTGTTAATGTATGAATTATTTAAGTTTAATATGCTTTATGTATGGGCTTTAATATTTAATTGGTCATTAAATCAAAAGTAAAAGCTAGCTATTTTGTTTGTTGATCGGTTGGAGCGTCCAAAAATAAAGAAATGAACAACCGCAGATTATTTCGTTCTCTCTGTAAAGTACATTATCAAACATTTATATTAAGAAGATATTAAGACTATTGTATATAATTTTTAAACGCTGTTTGGGCTCAATTAGAATGTTTATTTTTTCCTTTTTATTCTTTGTGATGACTGCTACTCATCTTTCCATTAAACATTTAGATATTAAACTGATGTTTTACCTTTCTGTCTCCAAGTTTGCAATGTAATGTTCTAAGTTATCAAAACTAGACAATTAAAATATGCTGTAAAAAGTGTAGGTTGATAACTACTTTATTTTGGCTGGAGATGATTTACTGCTGGTTTAGTCTGACCAGAGGAGAACTGCACAATTTTGCAATTGACGCTGTAGCATTGTGTAAAGTGCGATATGAGACCGCATGTTTAATCCTTGCGCTATTTTAAGTGAATGTAAATGGAGTCAATTCCGGAGTCGATTCCACTGACTGCAAAATTAGGAGTCGAGAATCAAATCCAAAAAACCCGGAACCGAACACCCCTACTACTCAGTATTCTATTTCAGTGGTAACATGTCATCATACGTAAATAAAAGTCTACAGCAACTCTCTGTTCCTGCGGACCTTATCAAACCCTGTTGAATTGTTGTGTGGAATTAGTCACTATTCATTGGACCCTGACGGTCATTAGCCGCAATTAGTACTGTAAATTTTGTTGCACCAGTACGATTTAGTTAAGGACACCAGGGCTGCATCCGAAATCGAATACTTCCATACTATATAGTATGTAGTATGTTAAAAACAGTATGCGAGCAGAGTAGTTTATCCAAATTCATAGTATTAGAAAAACAGTATGCGAGAGGTACTTGGATGATCTACTACTTCCAACAAGGTTCTGAAGTATGCATCCGATGGAGGCTATGCTATGCCATGATGCCCTGCGAGAGAATTCATAAATGGGAGTGAAACTGCTGTGGGTACGTCATGTGATAATGGAAAATGGCGGATGTAGTACATTTGAGTTCCATACTACTACTACTACCATTCATACTGTATAGAACGTAGTTTGAAAGCTTCGAATTCAAATGTAGTACCTATTTAAGTAGTTGGTGATTTTGGACGCACCCCAGGGCTCTCAACTTGGCTAAGGAGAATGTTAAATGACAGATTGATGGCGTCTGCCGAAACGAAGATGTTATAAAATACATTGAAGCTACAGATTCAACGCACAACAGTACGGGAACAAATCTGGGAAAGTTAAAAAATTTGCGGACACAGTAAAAAGCTATTATACATAAACAGTATATAACATTTTACATTATTCACAACGGTCAGAGGGTCACAGTAAAAAAATCCTGTGTTTTGATATTATGCATGGTGTGTTGGTCCCTCTGTTCTCTGGCAAGCTGTCAACTAACATTACAGTTAATGCGTGAAAAAACAATTGTGTGTATATGTATAGATATATAATTTCATTCTCTACAGTGACTTGATCTTTTTTCGATGATGTGATGGTGTGCTGGCAGTGGTGTGAGTGATTCCACATTCTTCTTCACACTGTATGAACATTTGATTTGCGGACTCTACTTAAGGCAGTGTTTTTGGGGCCTGTAACGAAAATGGAACATTATTATGGCCTTGTTGCTCGAGCTCCAGGGCTATTGACCCCTGCATGATATTAGAAAATCTCAAATTTTGCAGCGATATACACTCACCGGCCATTGTATTAGATAGGCCATAGATATTAGATAGATTCAACAAGGTACTGGAAAATTCTCCTCAGAGATTGCATCATGCTATTGCAGATTTGTCGGATGCACATCCATGATGCAAATCCCCTGTTCTATCACATCCAATGGTGCTCCTGCTGGAAGTAGCCATTAGAAGATGGGTGAACTGTGGTCAAAAAAGGATGGACATGGTCAGCAACAATACTCAGGTAGGCTGTGGCGTTAACACAATGCTCAATTGGTACTAATAGGCCCAAAGTGTGCCAAGAAAATATCCCTCAAACCATTACACCACCACCGCCAGCCTGACCTGTTGATACAAGGCAGGATGGATCCATGCTTTCATGTTGTTGATGCCAAATTCTGACCCTACCATCCGAATGTCACAGCTGAAATCGAGACTCATCAGTCCAGGGAACGTTTTTCCAATCTTCTGTTGTGCAATTTTGGTGAGCCTGTGCAAATTGTAGCCTCAGTTTCCTGTTCTTAGCTGACAGGAGGCACCTGGTGTGCTCCTCTGCTGCTGTAGCCCATCCTTCTTAAGGTTAGATGTGTTGTGCATTCAGAAATACTCTTCTGCAGACCTCGGTTGTAACGAGTGATTATTTGAGTTACCGTTGCCTTTCTTTCACCTCAAACCAGTCTGAACATTCTCCTCTGAACTCTGCCATCAACAAGGCATTTCCAGAGAGTCAAACACTACTCAGGTGCAAAAATTAAATGGTGAAATGTTAAAATAACACTTTATATTCTTCATTGTATTAATAATTTAATAAAATCATTCTTCATTAATGCTACAAATGATGTATATTTTTGTGCCCGAAAGCTTTAAACTCTTTAAAACGCATGCAAATGGTAAATATTTACTCTTTTATGGTTATACTTTGCAATGACTTCACAAATTTCATGTATTCTCAGTTGTTGTGCCGATCAACTATAATGCATCAACATTGCATATCCTGTGATGTGACTATTGTGGACACAGACATTGCGATGTTCATGCTGAAACGATGTATTGTGCCGATTAACTGTTTAGTAACACACATTCTTCAAATGACCATCTTTTGTGTTCAACAGGAGGATATAAGTTTTGGAACAAGTGATAGGAGAGTGAATGATGATGATTTTTCATTTTGGGAGGACTGTGGCCACGTCAAGATACTGGATTGAGTTTCAGAGTCTCTGATTACTTTGCGCACAGCTTCCTCTGGCTCATCTATTACAGAGTACAGGTTCTCATTATTTTCTGTGTTTACAGTGTCATGGGATTTGCGCATGTCATCTTTTCCTACACTTGAGATAATGATCCAAAGTTCATGGGAAAGTTGAGATCTGCATAATGTCCATCAAGGTTAGTTCCCACAAACGACACAAAAAACACAGACGCATACACACGCTAAACATGAGAATAGACAGAAACAATGATGTCTGATTGCCCTCATTTTGCCAGCAGAAGGACGTGGTAAGCTAGAATTTCTTCCAACATGTGAAATCAGAGACGTACAAATGTGCAGCAGCAACCGAAACTGCTATTCTGAACAAACCTACAAATGTGCCTAGTTCTGTAACATCATACTGTTGTATTGCGACTTGGTAATACAGCCTCAACAGCCAGATACAACAAGGAAAGGATAATCTTTCTGAATATTTCGTGAGTTATGGTTTGCAGGTTTAAACCACTAATTTAAGTACTCCAAAAAAGTGCTCTGTGCTGCCATCTGCTGGTGATTTCATTCTTTTTTGACTACAAATTCTTAATTCTGTTGGCAAAAACAATGTTCAAGTGCAGTTTTTAGATGGCTATGCATTCCTGTTTACAGATTACATTGTAAATAATTAAATCTCTAAAAGGATTTTTCCAAATTTTGTCAAAATTCAACCTCTAAATGACTAAATATTTTTGAATTTTATCATAACTGCTAGAATATATACTAATTATATTGTACTTAATAATTATATTTATGGACCATTTTAAGGGATGTAAACAAAAACTATGTTAGGGCCGATATTACATGATATAACATCAAATCGTGATAAATTTTATGTCGATAACAATAAGCTTTGGACTAGGACTGGGCGATATTGCAAATATCATGTTTCATATTCACCAATATCAATATTTATTGAATATTTTTTAACAATGCGTTCAGGAATATTAGGATTTTTTTTGTTATTTAACCACTTTAATTTACCAACAATTCTCAGGCAAAAACAAAAATATTTAAACAAAAGATCTCATCTCTTTATAATAAAAAAACATAAGTGTTATAGAGACTCTTAAACTCATAAACATTAACATTGATAAATAAAATGTCACAAAGCGTAAATACTGAACAATCAAAGCAAACTTTAAGGTGTGAATAATAATGATACAGTCAACCTTAAACTCTGTCAACAACGTAAATTATGATCATCAAGTCTGAGCTTTCAAGTAAAGGAACAAACTATTATTATTCATATGCGTACTGCAACATTACAAATAGTGAAGTTGACTGACTATATTACCCCCATGCTAAAAAATCTTACAGATAGTGAGCTAGTGACTGGGATGCACAAGAAAAGAAACCAAAAAGCCACTCTGGCGACATCTGTTATGAAGCGGACAGGAGACAGAGGTAAGGAAACGTTAGGGTGTTTATTAAATGACAACAAGGAGCACATGAAGGATAGCCAGGAGGATCAGGAATGATGTTGGGGTCTTTTCCTCCGTGGCTGGGTAACAGGAATACACGAGGATGGACAGCACACACCAGATACAGCTGACAGAGGATGACACAGACTTGGAAGGACTGGAAGACAGGACGATTCGGGAGGACCAGGAAGACTAGGAGGAATACAAAGAGAACAGGTAAGTAAATCGTTTGTTTTAGCTGAGGATGACTACGCTGAGTGGTCGCTCAGTTGTCCGCTTTCGTCGAGACGAGCCCGGACAATGAGCGACTGGAGTGCTGTGCTTTTATCTGGTGCTCGTGAATGTGATGCAGCTGTGTGCTCATTAGAAGTCAGGTGATGGTGATCTTCGTGAGTGGGGGTCGTGAGAGCCTGACCAATCCATGACAGTACCCCCCTCCCCAGGGCCCGCTCCTGAGGGCCGACACCTCCGACGCCGTGGTGGTCTCCCTCTGCCTCTAGGCGCTGGGAACTCAGGGTGGCTCTCATGAAACTCCACCATGAGACTAGGATCGAGAATATCAGCTCTGGGAACCCATGTCCTTTCTTCGGGGCCGTACCCTTCCCAGTCCACCAGGTACTCCAACTGGCCACCACGACGTCGGGAACGCAAGATCTCCTTCACTGCGTAGACGGCTCCTTCTTCTAGGAGCAGTGGAGGAGGGGGTTCCTCTTCGTGGTCAGGCTCTGTGGAGGGAAGAACAGGATCGTGATAGGGTTTCAGGAGTGATACGTGGAATGTAGGGTGAATACGGTAGTGAGAGGGTAATTGTAGTTTGTAGGTGACGGGGTTAACCTGTTCCACGATGGTGAAGGGACCAACAAATCGGGGACTTAACTTGCGAGAGGGCAGTCGCATGCGTATGTCCCGGGTGGATAGCCACACCTTTTGTCCGGGTGTGTATCTGGGTTCTTCAGACCTTCTCCTATCGGCGGTTACCTTGCTTCGACGGACTGCCCTCTGCAGATGTTGATGAGCCTCGTCCCAGACTCTCTCGCTCTCCCGGAACCAGTGATCCACTGCGGGGACATCAGATGGTTCGCCATCCCAGGGAAAGAGCGGTGGTTGGAAGCCCAGGACGCACTGGAATGGCGTGAGTCCGGTGGAGGGTTGCCGCAGTGAATTTTGGGCATATTCTGCCCAGCCCAAATACTGGCTCCAGGAGTTCTGGTGACCACTGCAGAAGGTCCTCAGGAACCGTCCCACCTCCTGAATCTTCCTCTCTGTCTGCCCGTTGGTTTGGGGATGATATCCAGAAGAGAGGCTGACGGCCACACCTAGGAGCTTGAAGAAGGCTTTCCATAGACGTGAGATGAACTGTGGACCTCTGTCCGACACAATATCTTCTGGAATACCAAATGACCTGAAGACTTGATTAAAGATATTGTCGGCAGTTTCAAAGGCTGTGGGAAGACCTTTCAGAGGGATTAGTTTGACAAACTTTGAGAATCTATCTACTATGACTAGAATACAGGTATTACCTTCTGACGAAGGGAGGTCAGTGATAAAGTCCACTCCTAGGTGTGACCAGGGACGGTTCGGAATCGGCAAGGGATGGAGCTTTCCAGCGGGTAGATGACGTGGGCTCTTGGATTGGGCACAGTCCTTACAGCCCTGAACATATTGCCTCACATCCCTTGCCATGTTTGGCCACCAGAATCGTTGGGATACTAGCGAGAGAGTATTGTTGATCCCTGGATGTCCAGTGCCTAGCGAGGTATGTAAGGAGTGGATCAGATCTACCCGGTGTTCAGGTGGTATGAACTGCCGATGAGGAGGGCATCCCGGCGGAGCAGGGGCTTCCGGAGTGGCAACGACTGGAGGAGCGTTCCAGGTGATCGGACAAATGGAGATGTGTTCGGGAAGAATCTTCGTTGGGAGTTCTTCATGATCGTGATGCTCGTGTAAACGAGAGAGAGCGTCTGCTCTTAGATTCTTGGGTCCTGGACGATAGGAAATGGAGAAATCAAAACGTGAGAAGAAAAGTGACCATCTGGCTTGACGTGGACATAGTCTCTTGGCCTCTTTGATGTATTGGAGGTTTTTGTGATCTGTGATCACCTGGAACGGATGTTTGGCTCCCTCCAACCAGTGACGCCACTCCTCCAAGGCTAGCTTGATTGCTAGAAGCTCCCTGTCTCCTATGCTGTAATTCTGCTCCGCCGGGCTCAACTTCCGAGAGAAATAGGCACAGGGATGCAGTCGGGGCGGTGTATCATGATGTTGAGATAATACTGCCCCGACGCCGGTGGTGGATGCGTCCACTTCCACCACGAAAGGAAGATTTGGGTCAGGATGAGTCAGGAGTGGGGCCCTTGTGAACTCCTTCTTAAGAAGGCGGAAGGCTGCGGCTGCTTCTTTGGTCCACTCCAGTCCTTTGGGTTTACCCTTGAGGAGATTAGTGAGAGGTGATGTAATCCTGCTGTAGTCCTTGATAAACCGTCTATAAAAGTTAGCAAACCCAAGAAACCTCTGGAGCTCCTTAATGGAAGTGGGTTCTGACCAGGATAGAACAGCCTCAATTTTCTTCCCATCCATACGTATACCGGTTTGGTCAATGATGTATCCCAAGAAATGAATCGACTTCTGGTGGAATGAGCATTTCTCCGCTTTGAGGTAGAGGTGATGTTCTCTCAATGTGTGTAGGACCTCCGCAACGTGTTGGCGATGTTCGGCCTCACTCCGGGAGTAAATGAGGATGTCATCTATGTACACTATTACACAGTGGTGAAGAAACTCCCGGAGGACTTCATGAATGAAGTTTTGGAATACGGAGGGGGCGTTGACCAGACCGTAAGGCATGACCTCATATTCATAGTGGCCAGTAGGGGTCACGAATGCTGTCTTCCATTGGTCCCCCTCACGTATTCTTATCAGATTATACGCGCTGCGGAGGTCCAATTTAGTGAAGACTTTAGCTTCTCGGAGCTGTTCCAAAGCGGCTGGTACCAGAGGAAGGGGATATCGGTATTTTACTGTACCGTTATTTAGGACCCTGTAGTCGATGCATGGACGCAGCCCTCCGTCCTTCTTGGCCACAAAGAAGAAGCTTGAGGCGGCTGGTGATTTTGAGTGACGTATGTACCCCTGACTCAGAGCCTCCCTTATGTAATCTTCCATTGCCTGATTCTCTGGAAGCGAGAGCGGGTAGATCCTACCTCTTGGCAACTGGGCATCTGGAACTAGGTCGATCGCGCAGTCCCATGGCCGATGCGGCGGTAGCTGGGAAGCTCTCTTGGGGCAGAAGACATCATGAAAGGAGCTGTACTCCTTAGGAATGTGGATAGACTGCTTCTCAGGAGGGCTCTCGACCGATGTTGCAAACAAAGAAATGGGGTTCCGACCTTGAAGAGGGAGATTTGGAAAACAGGCAGGTGTACATCCAGATCCCCATTTCTTTATCTCTCCTGTGCCCCAAGAGATGATGGGATCGTGCTTCACCAGCCACGGGCGCCCTAGAATGATGTCCATATTTGCACCCTCCAGAACCAGAAATTGAATCCTCTCTTGATGTAACAACCCCACTTGAAGAAGGATGTCTTCGCATTGTCGATGGATACGGGTCGAAGATCGAGTGCACTGGGTTATCGGTTGTATCTGGTATATATGCGAGGACGCCTCAGTACGGAGGTGGAGTTGACGACAGAGGGATTGGGAGATGAAGTTCCCTGCTGACCCGGAGTCGATGAGGGCTGTGACAAGGAGAGAAATAGAGGCAGTAGTTATTTGTACGGTGGTAGTAAGTGGTTTACATTGTTCAATATTCGTACTGAATACACTCACTGAAGTCCGAATGGGACGAAGGGGACACTCCATACGGGTGTGTCCACTGACACCGCAGTATAGACACAGACCCCGGGTCAGCCTCCTCTGTCGTTCCGCTGATGTCAGTCTTCCAGACTCTATTATCATGGGTTCTGGTTCTGGAGAGGCTGTTGACTCAGGCGATTGGAGGAGTGCAGACGAGGGGGTGATGGTGTCCTGTTGATAGGAACGGAGACGATCGGAACATCGGAGAGAATGTTGGATGAATCTCTCCAGACCCATTGTATCATCTAATGTGGCCAGTTGGATTCGGAGAGTGGGTTCCAAGCCGAGCCGGTACGTGGTCAACAACGATCTCTCATTCCATCCACTTGCAGCTGCTAGAGTGCGAAACCGGAGAGCATATTCCTGTGTAGATAGAGTACCTTGCTTTAGATGATACAGCTGCTCTCCAGCGGCTACTTCCCCATCAGAACGTCCAAACACCTCTTTGAAATACTCCGTGAAGGTAGTGATGGAATTCATGACCGGCCCGGCTTGGTTCCAGATCGTCTCAGCCCATTTAAGTGCAGGTCCAGAGAGTAGAGATACGATGTAGGCGATCTTCGACTTATCTGTGGGATATAGAGAAGGTTGCATTTCGAATATGAGGGAACATTGTAACAGAAAACCATTGCACTCCCCCGCTCCGCCTGAGTAGGGCGCTGGTCGGGCCATGGGACTGGAAGGAAGGGCCGAAGAAGAAACTGTGGAGGCGGAAGTGCTCGGTGCTGGTGGTGCGTTGGAAAGTGGAGCTGGTGGCTGTAGAATCCGCTTCAACTGGTCCACCAGCTCTTGAAGGTGATCGGGGGTGCTCATGTTGTCGTCGTTATGGGTCCGGGCTTCTGTTATGAAGCGGACAGGAGACAGAGGTAAGGAAACGTTAGGGTGTTTATTAAATGACAACAAGGAGCACATGAAGGATAGCCAGGAGGATCAGGAATGATGTTGGGGTCTTTTCCTCCGTGGCTGGGTAACAGGAATACACGAGGATGGACAGCACACACCAGATACAGCTGACAGAGGATGACACAGACTTGGAAGGACTGGAAGACAGGACGATTCGGGAGGACCAGGAAGACTAGGAGGAATACAAAGAGAACAGGTAAGTAAATCGTTTGTTTTAGCTGAGGATGACTACGCTGAGTGGTCGCTCAGTTGTCCGCTTTCGTCGAGACGAGCCCGGACAATGAGCGACTGGAGTGCTGTGCTTTTATCTGGTGCTCGTGAATGTGATGCAGCTGTGTGCTCATTAGAAGTCAGGTGATGGTGATCTTCGTGAGTGGGGGTCGTGAGAGCCTGACCAATCCATGACAACATCCTTACATCCTTTTTTATTTACAGTCTTCTCACTGCTGCTATACGGCACTCATTTTCGCATGTGTTGTTATTCTGACCTGAAGTGACCAGCTTGTGCATGTGGAAAGTAAAAAGCACTGCAGTGTTTGTCTGAGGTAATTAGTCCGCCGTTATTACTGAAATGAGTATATTCCTTACAAAGTGTGAAGCAGATTGGTCACTTCTACTTGGTCACGAATTGCGGTGCACTCGCGGCTTTCGGAAAAGATCAGATGTTTTCAACTAGGTACGGCAAGTCGCGCGCCTCCATTGGAAATGACAAACTTTCACCCTAAGCTTATTGGCTGGCACTGCTTCCAAGGTGCACGCTTAGCAGCCACATTTGAAAAAAACTATAGCATTCGTACCAAAACTACCGAATCTTTTTTTATCGATACTGACAATGGTGTTCCGTCAATAAATATCGATAACGATTTTATCCATACTTTGGACTTTTTTACTCCATATTGTTCTAAGAGCCAATCACACAGCAGAAATGTGCAACAATGGGAATCTAGAAGTGTGTTGATATTAGAGATACACTGAATTTTGGGCTGCCAAAAATCACTGGCCACCAAAAATAGGTTTAGCTATTTAATGGATCCTCAAATTTTATGTGGCTCCAATCATTGTTGGGATACTTTTTTGAATCTAGAAGCATTACTAACTGATATCGAAAAAAATATCAATATCGTTTAGAATGGAAAATAATTAATCGAGATTGCATTTTTCCCATATCGCCCAGCCCTAGTCCCAACGTATTTCCTGTTAACATTTTTAATTTCTAAAGCTTCCGAGAATTCAAAAACAGCCTAATATTGATAAATAATGTTATGATAGCTGTTTTAACATGAAGTTATGATTGAATTGCCTCTTGTTACAGTTATGAAATAGTTTGATAACAAGCAGGAAATGTTCATAAGCCATTGACATGACCACATTAAAATAGTATACATGACATTTAATTATAATCCTACAAATATTTGTCTTCCATAAATGAAGCATAGAGAGTTTACATTTGCTGAAAATATGTCTCTTTTATTGACATTTAGAGACCATTGTCATTACAAACTTGTTATATTATAATGTTCAATGGCACATTATATGAGACTCAAACTTTATAGCACAATCAGAGTTTGTGTTGAGCAGAATTTGTAATGAACAGCACTGCTTGGAGACACTGAAAACACTGTTACTATCAAGTGCTCATGTCACAGTGCTGTGTGTGTAATTACATATGAATTGATAATTGAACTGTATAATGCTCTCTTGGGCATTGTTAGAAGAATTCATTAAACAACCAACTGCTGAGGATCATCGTACCATAATCCATATTAGGGCTGTGCGATTTATCGAAATGGAATCACAATCACAATTTGTAACGTTACGATTAGTTAATTGCAAGAGGCTGCAATATAAAATATATATATAAACAAATAATAAATAACATCTTCAAACCAGTCCGCTATGCTTCAGGATATAAAAAATCTTGACTCTTGTGTCACGACGCCCATTTGTCGTTTACGACTTCCCACGACACCCTACGTCAAGGAAATCATGCCGAAATCATTTGATCTGACCAGGGCTTTATAACTAGCTAACTGATTGAGCACACTTTCATTCTGCCCAGTTAGAGTTGCGTAATGAACTACACCCTCAATAAGAAAAAGAAAACAAGCAGTAAAGCGCTGACAAGTGGGATTATGGCGTCTGTTGCTTCAGAAGCATTATCAGACTAATTAATTACAATGAAAAACAGCATTTGTAATATGGGAATATTTTGGTTTCAAAGTCACAGGCACCAAACAAAAACAGGTCATTTTTTTAAGAGCTGTCACAGAATTGTTGACACAGCCATCAGATTACTAAGATGAAGCTTGAATTAAATTAAAATCAGCTTTAAGCTTGAATGAATCGTAAATCAAATCGCTATCGCAATATCTGTCAAAAAAAAATTGCAATTAGATATTTTCCCCAAACTGCACAGCCCTAATCCATATAATCACAATGATGAAAAGATTCATTTCAGTTTACATGTGTTGAAAATAATATGTGAACACCTGGGAATCAGGACACCTTTCCTTAATAGTTTGTTTTTATTATTTGTCATTGGCTTTACTTCAAACCTTTAAGTTTGTTTCACACTTCATCAGTGGTGTAGTCCTAAAAAAAAAAAAGTGGTGTACTGTTACCCACCCAACCCGCCCATGCTGTTTTATCATTTTACCTGAACGTTTCAGCGAGACATCATTCAGTTGACTTTGAAAAACTCACGAAATTTTCTCACAGCTGCTGAGGTCGACAGGGGGCGGGGAATGGTGCAAAATATAAACAAAAATGCACCAATTACAACCAATTAAGATGAGAGTTAAAAAAAACATTTGGTATTTAGTTAAGAGATGTGAATACACGTAAATTAGGCAAGTCTAATCAGCAAAACAAGTGAGTATACCGAGGGTATACGCAATTATTGATCCTCAGATTTGTAATACCCAAACAGCTAGTGAAAAAAAGTAGGCATGCTGAGTATACGTGCGTATAGCCCCGACTACACCACTGCACTTCATGATTATGATGCAATTTTCTATATTTTGACTGTTGTTGGGTTTGTGGAGTTTTCTGTGCTGGGGTGTTTGTTTGGAAACCGGGACTTCAAGATGAATATTGAGGCTCATAATAATGTTTGCTGCAATATAGAGCTGCACAATATATCGTTTCAGCATCGATATCGCAATGTGATCATTCGCAATAGTCACATCGCGAGTAAATGCAATGTTGAGTCTGGATTATAATTTATTATTTCGCAAGTGTTTTTTGAGGCCTGTGACTGTGTGAGGGTTTTAAAAAAAGCATTCAGGCATAAGAAATGTTAACTTTGAAAAATTAAAAACGTTTAATGTTTATGAAACAAAGACTATGCAGCATTATTTTACATTTGATTGTTTAATTACTGTATATCTGAATACTGTTTGACTCCTCGAAAAACAGTAAAATGCTGCTTACTTCATTTTTATTTTTTCTTATTGAATTTCTCTATACTTGTAGATTTTATTATACTTTATGCACTCCTATACAGAATCATCCCAATCCATCTAAAGTGATCAATTCTTTCCAAATACTTATTGGACTCATTTAGTGAGATTTTATTCGTATCGCAATAAATATCGCAGAATAAAAAAAATCACAATGTTAAATTTTTCCAATATTGTCCCGACTGCAATAGTATCTGTGCTGCTTGGTGTTTAGTGGTTCCTCTCATTCACATTCTATGCTTTATTATTGTTTCTGAGGGGTGGCACGGTGGCTCAGTGGTTACTCACAGCAAGACGTTCGCTGATTCGAGTCCTAGCTGGGTCAGTTGGCATTTCTGTGTGCAGTTTGCATGTTCTTCCCGTGTTTGCGTGGGTTTGCTGCGGATGCCCCGGCTTCCCCCACAGTCCAAACACATGCGCTATTAATGAATTGGATGAACTAAAGCAGGGGTCACCAATCTCGGTCCAGTAGGGCCGGTGTCCCTGCAGGGTTTAGCTTCAACTTGCCTCAACACAGCTGCCTGGGTGTTTCAAATATACATAGTAAGACTTTGATTAGCTTGTTCAGGTGTGTTTGATTAGGGTTGGAGCTAAAATCTGCAGGACATCGGCCCTCCAGGAACAAGTTTGGTGACCCCTGGACTAAAGTGTGTGAGTGTGTGTGACTGTGAGAGTGTATACATGTTTCCCAGTACTGGGTTGCGACTGAAAGGGCATCTGCAGCATAAAACGTATGCCGGAATAGTTGGCGGTTCATTCCGTTGTGGCGACCCCTGAAAAATAAGGGACTAAGCTGAAGGAAAATGAATGAATCAATTGTTGATTTAGTCTGGCGATGCTTTGTGTACATAGTAAATAATCATAACAATTGGGGTGTTAAGGTTATAGGCGCACCTGCTCAATGAGCTTCCATGATTTGTTTTTTGGAAGTCTGTTCCAAAGTTGTTTTCTCATTTCACCACCACTTGTACAAACCACTTTTGAATTCAACTTGTACTACAATTAATACAACTTATGCCTAGTTCACATTGCATGATTTTAGCTGTGATTTGCACTCATTCAGCAGGTTTTGTAAGATCGAAGACAAATGCCCAAAATCAGAGGCAAATTGGTGCAATCATGCACTGTGAATTATCAAACAGGTGAAATATCAAATTGTCGCCTGTGAAATATTTTATCGTGCTGTACTATTATGTATCTGTTTAAACAACACAAAATTACAACACAAATGTGTTTACTACAAGCAATACAATGCTTTCATGTCACACTGCTGACCTCAATGGCAATATGTGGTATAGCCTGTAGTAAACACGCACCCTGACCTGTTATGGAAGAGAAGATATAGGCAAACTAAGTTGTATATACAGGGTTTTTGCCACACAAAAGTCATCTTGGAGCTTTTTATGATTACTGTTGAACTACTGAAGTTACATTGAATGTTTGGGCAATGTTTTCTGGACCATTGCTGTCATATTTGATCTAAAATATCTTCATTTGTGTCTCGTGAGGGTGAGTAATTAATAACAGAATTATAATATTTGGGTGTACTAAGTCTTTAACTCTCTTAAAGGTTGGCTACTGCTGCATGTGTGGGTGTACAAAGGATCACGGGGGCCTAAACTGTTCATTCATTCTGAAGGGTCCTTCAAAGTGGCCAGATTTAAACACTTTGATTTGGAATGGCACTTCAATAGGGTGGCAATAATGTTTATTCACTCTGAAGTGCCCTTCGGAAAGTCCTATTTAGAACACATCATAAATCTAGTTTCTTGAACACGACCTCTACAGTCACCAGATCACAACAAAGTATAGGAATTTTGGGATGTGGTGGAATGGGAGATAAAACAACTGCACAATGCCATCATGTCAAAATCTTTAAGAAATGTTTTTTGTGTCTTGTTGAATAAGAGAATATGGCCAGTTCTTAAGGCAAATGGTGTCAAAGGGCAAGCTGTACAGTACCAAATAAATTGGCCAGTAAATGCAAGACCCCTCAAAAACCAAAAACATCTGAGAGAAACAGGTCCCCAGATCTCCGTGTTTCCCATTAAATCTGTGTGGTGTGAGACGTCCTCTGTGCTTTAAACAATGCTGTGATTTCATGTGAACATCCCAATCGCTTTCAGTTCTGCGCCAAACCAGTCTGTCCGAGATCAGCTGGTCTCAGGCTGCTTCAAACTAACTGTGAAGTTATTTAAGCCATCACTGAATCTGCGCCCACAGAAATCAGCTAATTTTTTAGACAATCATTGAGCCTATTTATTTGTCGAAATCAGGGGTGTCCAAACTCAGTCCTGGAGAGTTTAGCTCCAAACCTAATCAAACACCAGCTAAGCTCTACTAGAAACTTTCTACAGCTGGACACCGGCCTTGCAGGACAGAGTTCGGACAAACCCTGGTCTAAATGTACACTCACCGGCCACTTTATTAGGTACACCTGTCCAACTGCTCGCTAATGTAAATTTCTAATCAGCCAATCACATGGCAGCAACTCAGTGCATTTAGGCATGTAGACATAGACAAGACGATCTACTGCAGTTCAAACCGAGCATCAGAATGGGGGAAGAAAGGGGGTTTAAGAGACTTTGAACGTGGCATGGTTGATAGTGCCAGACGGGCTGGTCTGAGTATTTCAGAAACTGATGATCTACCAGGATCTTCATGCACAACCATCTCTAGGGTTTACAGAGAATGGTCAGAAAAAGAGAAATATTCAGTGAATGGCAGTTCTGTGGGTTCAAATGCCTTGTTGATGCCAGAGGTCAGAGGAGAATGGCCAGACTGGTTTGTTACAACCGAGGTCTGCAGAAGAGCATCTTTGAACGCACAACACGTCAAACCTTGTGGCGGATGGGCTACAGCAGCAGAAGACCACACCAGGTGTCACTACTGTCAGCTAAGAACAGGAAACGAGGCTACAATTTACACAGGCTCACCAAAATTGGACAATAGAACATTGGAAAAACATTGCCTGGTCTGATGAATCCCAATTTCTGCTGGGACATTCAGATGGTAGGGTCAGAATTTGGCGTCAACAACATGAAAGCATGGATCCATCCTGCCTTTTATCAATGGTTCAGGCTGGTGGTGGTGGTGTAATGGTGTGGGGGATATTTTCTTGGCACACTTTGGGCCCATTAGTAGCAATTGAGCATCGTGTCAACAACACAGCCTACCTGAGTATTGTTGCTGACCATGTCCATCCCTTTATGTCCACAGTGTACCCATATTCTGATGGCTACTTCCAACAGGATAATGCGCCATGTCATAAAGCCAGAATCATCTCAGACTGGTTTCTTGAACATGACAATGAGTTCACTTTACTCAAATGGCCTCCACAGTCACCAGACTTCAATCCAATAGAGCACTTTTGGGATGTGGTGTAAAGGGAGATTTGCATCATGCATGTGCAGCCAACAAATCTGCAGCGACTGCGTGATGCTATCATGCCAATATGGAGCAAAATCTCTGAGGAATATTTCCAGTACCTTATTGAATCTTGCCATGAAGGATTAAGGCAGTTCTGAAGGCAGAAGGGGGTCCAACACGGTACTAGTAAGGTGTACCTAATAAAGTGGCCTATGAGTGTATATCATATCAGTAAATTTATCAACTAAAATGCAAATGTTTAAATGATTTATTTACAGTACTGGTTTAAAAGTAATAATTTTGTGCACAGAAATAGCAAAAAAAGTCTGCAGATTCTGTCTGGCCCTGCATGAAAATTCCTCTCAGAATAAATCATGGGCGTTTCAGGAATAAACAGAATGTGAAATTCGTAATTGCATGTTGTTAGAAAAGACATATTTTAAAACATCTCTCCAAAACACAACAGAAGACCCAAAACAGAAGCTTGGATTTGTGGCCAGAATAAAAAAAAACATAACAGCTACAGGGAAATAAAGCTGCTCTCTATCATTTCTAACAGATAACTGATATAAGAATAAACTAATAAGATGATAGATTACCTGCACTTGACAAATTTTGGTCCATACATTCATTCATTTTCCTTCGGCTTAGTTTACATTTCAGAGGTCACAGTGGAATGAACCGACAACTATTCCAGCATGTTTTATGCAGCGAATGCCCTTCCAGCCGCAACCCAGTACTGGGAAACACCCATGCACGCTCATTCACACACACTATGGCCAATTCAGTTTATTCAATTCACCTACAGCGCATGTCTTTGGACTGTAGGGGAAACCGAAGCACCTGGAGAAAACCCACGTGATCACGGGGAGAACATGCAAACTCCACACAGAAATATCACCAGGTCCAGCCAGGACTCAAACCAGTGACCTTCTTGCTAACCACTGCGCCACCGTGCCGCCCCAAATGTTGGTCTGTTTAGAATAATAATTGGCTTGTGAAAGCAAACCAAACCCAGATAAAACACTAACCATTTTAATCCCTGTTTCAGAACAAAGCAAGACATCAACAGCTGTGGAAACTGCCTGTCAATAATAACCTGCTGATATTAACATGACATAACTGTCATGTGGGGCTGATGAAGGTCCCACAACTAATTTGGCAGGGACACGCTGATGACAGACCGTCTGTGGGTGACTAGGCTTAAGTTTCAGGCCTGTTTTGTGACTGTAAAGCGATACGCTCTCCTCCCATTCTACTTTCTTGCACACTAAACGTGTCTCGATACATGTTTTTCCACAGAACTAAATGCAAATATTCTAAACTGAAGCCCCCTGTGTCTGTTACATTTTTGTCTTCTGTACAAGGGAGAAATTAAACTATTAAATTCCGACTGGGAAAATTAGTGAGAGAATAACAGCAGGTAATATAAAGAATTGTGAAAGTGAACTAATTTATAAAACACCTGCGCAACAACATTCGACTCTCCTCCTCCCACAATCACCTGGGTTTTCTTTTTTCTTAGAAGGGTGAATGTGCAGTGTGTGTGTGTGAGAGCAATAGGTTCAAAGCGACAGGCGGTACTTAAATATTAAAGGCTGTAGGAAAGCACACTATTGTTTGCCCTCCATTTCAGAACAGCAGTCGTGGTTGGTTGGTTGGTCGCTCGGTTGTTTTGAGACAGAGAGAGAGAGAGCGCAAACGGCAACAAAGACAGAGCCAGTGGCTGCTGGGAACTACGAGGAGAAGTTCAGGGAAAGCAACAGAGGGTGCACTCGACTGTTAAACTGCCTTACAGAACACGTGAAGCATGGAGAAACCAAGACAGAGTCGGCTGTAAAATGGTTACAGGAGTTGGACTTTTGGTACATTAAACATGGATGGGACTGTGAGTGGAACAACAGAACCTCAGGAGAACCAGAGTGTAAAGGACGAGGACAGGTAGACAGTCTGTACAGAACTTTTTTTTTTTTTTTAATAATTATTTTTTAGGGGTTTTTCAGCTTTATTAAGGACAGTAGAGATTACAGACAGGAAAGTATTGGGAGCAGAGAGTGGCGAAGGGTCAGCAAAGGTACTTGAGCCAGGAATCGAACTTGGGTCGCTGTGAGCACCATGGTGCTATATGTCGGCACACTTAACCATTAGGCTATTGGCGCCGACTGTACAGAACTTTTATATATTTTTTACATTAAGGAGTTAACATTAAGTTTGCTTATATGACTTTACAAGGCTTGCATTTTTGCTTAATTTAAATCGATACTTTCAATTACTGCAAAAAAAATTCTATATATTCTTTAACCAAGAAGGATTTTCTTGACTAGTAAGAATATCATTTTGTTTTCAGAATTAAGTCATCACAATTAAGTAAAAAAAAAAAAATTGAGTTTACTTACCTCACTGGCACATAATGTTTTTAGAAAACAAAACTCAATTTTGACGACTTATTTCTGAAAACAGAACAATATTATTATTGTCTAGAAAAATGTTTCTTGATTTAAGATTTTTGAGCTATCTGGACTAGAAACAACCACAAAAATCTAGGGATAAAAACATTTGTATAATAGTTCTGAGTATTATTCTTGTGTTAATTATAATTTTTTAATATTTAAATATACAGTTGATATCAGAATTATCAAAAGTCCTTTGAATTTTTTATCTTTTTAAAATATTTCCCAAATGATGTTTAACAGAGCAATGAAATTTTCACAGTATATCTGATAATATTTTTTCTTCTGGAGAAAGTCTTATTTGTTTTATTTTGGCTAGAATAAAAGCAGTTTTTAAGTTTTTAAAAAACATTTTAAGCAAAAAAATATTTTGATAGCCGACAGAGCAAACCATCATTATACAATAACTTGCCCAATTACCCTAACCTGCCTAGTTAACCTAATTAACCTAGTTAAGCATTTAAATGTCACTTTAAGCTGTATAGAAGTGTCTTGAAAAATATCTAGTCAAATATTATTTACTGTCATCATGACAAAGATAAAATAAATCAGTTAATATAAATGAGTTATTAAAACTATTATGTTTGGAAATGTGCTGAAAAAAAATCTCTCTCTGTTAAACAGAAATTGGAAAAAATACACCCGGGGGGGCTAATAATTCTGACTTCAACTGTATACCAAATGATGAATTGGATAAATGAATAAATGAATATGTATGCTCTTAGCATAGACAAACAATCACTTTGAAGTCATGCATATTGAAAAAAATTTATCAAATATTTGTCAAAATAAGGTGATTGAGCACACGGAGTGATCATGCTTACATTGAGTGTTTGTTTAGAAATGAACATTTGCAGGTTAAAAGAACCTATGCAGATCTTTTATAACTTGTGTATACAAATTTTATTGCTGCCAGCCGCTAAAAGTAAACAGATCCACAGAGCTCAGCTTACACACTCTTTACCAGCTTGTCTATCTGGAAGAGTGAAGACTTGTCTTAAAAAAGGGACATTTATGCAGTTTTGTGGTGTTTTGTTTTTGCTATTATTTTAACCAATTGGTGTCAAAGTCAGTTCATGTTGTTCCAAACCCGTATTTCATTAGTCTTTAGACAGAAATCTTAGATTCATTTAAAAATATCTTCAAAGGTATTTCAAAAAGTATATTGAGCCAAAGCTCGAATGCTAATCCATATTGCACAGTTTAGTCTAAGTCTTCTGAATAGATGATAGTTTTAAACCAAATTCATTTGTTCATCTTTCAAACACAGGAACACACATCACAACACAAATTTCGGTTCAATTGATCCTGTAAAGGTGATTTGTAAAGGAGTCAATTTTTATTTTCACACCTGTGACATCAAAATGATGCTTGTGCTTATCTTACAGGGTTTCTGCGGGTTTCACCAAGTCAAATTTAAGACTTTTATCAGACCATGAGGAATTTAATTTCAGACTATTATAGGGCTAAATACTAAGGACTTTTTTAAAAACAGCAGACAAAGAAAATGAATTGCCCCATTAAAAAACTAATCCTATTTCTTAGCCACTTATTTATATAATGTGTCAAAACAAGCAGACCCTTATTGTGTGAATACATTTTTCTTCAGCATAACTTAAATTAACTTTTAAAATTCAATTAAATTATATTAACTTAATGTATGCATGACAGACTGTTATAATATTAGTTATGAATATAGTTTATAGTTTAAAACAAAGATGTATTGTTGGTTATTGGATTAATTGGGTAGCTTTAGATAAACAAAGGAAAATTAAGACCCATTTAAAATGATTTAGAACCCACAAGATATTAATTCAGTGAATTTAAGACTTTTTAAGTCCTAAAGTTTTGAAATTTAAGACATTTTAATACCCTGACCTTACACTGTAAAACCCAACAGTCAACTTTATCAAATGAAATGAGTGTAGTTAACTCAGTTTACTGAAAATTAATTCTACTCATTTGAAAAGAGTTTTGAACTCAGTGTTAAAGGTAATGAGTTAATTTAATACCAGTTACTTAAAGATCATGGTACTCATATTAGTTTTTTTTTCTCAATTGGTTTGTAGCAATCGGTTTTCTCAAACAGTTTGAGTAGCCTTAACTTTTAGGGTTTTACAGTACTCAGTTGGTTTGAGTTCTCTTCATTTATTGGGTTTTACTGTGCTCAAATTGTTTACTCAAATAGATTAAGTTCACAGTACTCATTAAGATTACTTTTTGAACTTAAATGGTTTGTTGCAATCGGTTTCCTCAAGTTAACTTTTTGAATTTTACAGTGTAAATGCTCCAATCTAAAAAATAAATACATTAAGTATGATCCCAACTTTTTTAAAATCCAGATTTGCCAAGGTTGTGTATTTAAAGGCATAGTACACTGTAAAAAATCCTGGGTTCCACACAATTCCTTCAAGTTGTCCCAACACAAATCATTTAAGTTAACTTAAATATTTTCATAAATGTAACTGGATTGAACATAAACAATTAAGTTGTCCCCAAAATCCTTATGGATTGTGTTAATTTAACTCATTTTAAAGTAGTTTGATCAAGCAGCAAACAAAAAAGAAAATCACCTTTAAGAAATGTACTCACTATTTACCTTCAATCGGTTTCAAACCTTTATGAATTTCTTTCTTGTGTTGAGGATATTTGAAGAATGTTAGAAACCAGTAAATATTGACTTCTTTATTAGGAAAAACAAATACTATTGATGTCAATGATAACCGGATTCTAACATTTGTCTAGAATGTATTTGTTTGTGTTCAACAGAAGAAACTCAACCAAACAAACAAAAACATATGGATCGTTTCACTTCATAAAAGCTGAATGTTCCATCGGGTTCACTGGTATTTTTGACTCTCAATGTGCAATTAGCTATTGACTTTTTGAGCTCACCAAGTATTACAGTTTCAGCAAAAGTATCTAAACTATTTTAATGTTCCACTGAAGGAAAAAAAAGTCTCCTACATCTTGGATGGCCTGAGGGTAGTTTAAACTAACATTTTTTTTTTTTTATAAAAACTAGTTATTTAGTTGAGTCATGCTGGCCACAAAATAATCAGCCATCATTACACACTATATATTTTCATCATCTTGAGCTCTTTTTTGTAGGATTTCAGTTAAGGATGGACCCGTGTCTGACGCTCCAGTGGAAGGGGACGTGGATGCAGATGCTGGGGCGCACAACTCCCGGGACAGCCGTAAACTGGACTGCATCGTCTGCTACAGTGCATATAATCTGGGAGAACGACTACCGCGGAAGCTCTACTGCGGACACACGTTCTGTCAAGCCTGTTTGAAGCGCCTCGACACACTCATCAATGAGCAGGTGCCCATCGAGCTTCATCACACTCACATTTGTCTGTTTATTTCAGAGCGCAACATAAGTGTTGTACAGAGTCTTCAGGGTAATGCATGTGATGAATGGTAAAACAATGCAAATACACTACCTGAAAAAAGTTGTCATGGATGCCAGTTGTAAGAGCAACACAAATTAACTTGATTTCTAGTTAATCATTTGTAAAAGTGGCAGAAGGTAGATTTTTCAGATGAATCATCAGTTTAACTGCATCCCAATCACAAATACTGCAGAAGACCTACTGGAACCAGCATAGACCCAAGATTGTCACAGAGATCAGTCAAGTTTGGTGAGGGAAAAAACATGGTTTGGGGTTACATTTAGTATGGTGGAATCCAAAAGATCTGCAGAGTGGACGGCTACATTAGCAGCCTGAGGTATCAAGATATTTGTGCTGCCCATTACATTACAAACCACAGGAGAGGGCAAATTCTTCAGCAGGATAGCGCTCCTCATATTTCAGCCTCCACATCAAAGTTCCTGAAAGCAAAGAAGGTTAAGGTGCTCCAGGATTGGCCAGCACAGTCATCAGATATGAACATTATTGAGCATGTCTGGGGTTATATGGAGGAGGAGGCATTAAAGATGAATCCAAAGAGTCTTGATGAACTCTGGCAAGAACGCTTTCTCTGCAATGACTCAAATAACTTGGATGGCAAAGATGTATGGATGCAGTCCTCCAAGCTCATAGGAGTCATACACAATATTAATTCTTTTTCCACTCCACCATGACTTTATATTCTATACAGTACATTATTTCTGTTAAGTGACAAAGCTTTTGTGTAAGCAAAGTCAGACCTTACTGTCCTAATTAAATATTTAAAAATCAAGGCATGATCATATTTTATTTTGGTAAAATAAACAATCCAGAGGCCTTTGTCTTTTACATAAGCCACTTCTGATCAACTAGAAATCAAGTTATTATTTGTTGTTCCTAAAACTTGAATAGGCGACAAGACTTCTGTCAGGTAGTGTACATGGCATGTGGTTTCCTCAGCAATATGTTCAAAAAAAAGCTGAACATTTATTAAAAGCATTAAAGGTGAAGGTGTAATAGCTATATTGCAATGCTTCACATTTTAATGTACAGATGCCAGTGAGCAATAGTATGTTGCTTGAGTTTGATTTCGTTGACAATTATTGTTATACTTTTGTATAATTGATTAGAAATGTTGTTTTCAAAAGAAGTTATTCAAGTTTACATTACCAAAAACAAAACACAATCTTGGATACATGAAATTTGACTTGTTTTATATTTGCTTGTTGAGTGATGGACAGTTGAAGTGATATTTTTAAAATATTTCCCAAGTAATGTTAAATAAAGAGATTCTCTCAACTCATTTTTTAAACAGAAACGTTAATAACTTGATGACATGACAGTAAGTATTATTTTTGTTTCAGTTTAAAGTGACATTTAAATGCTTAACTAGTTTAATTAGGTTAACTAGACAAGCTAGGTTAATTAAGCAAGCCGTTGGACAACAATGGTTTGTTCTGTAGCCAGTCGAAAAAAAACTTCCTTTAGGGGGCTAATAATATTGACTTTTTTTTTTTTAAATAAGAATAAAACTGCTTTTATTCCAGCTAAACTAAACGAAACGACTTTTTTCCCAAAAGATGAAGTGTCAGTAACGTGTAATTTTTTCAATGGAGGGCTAATAATTTTTGCCTTCAAATATGTTATAATGAGAGACAGATGATAATTGTTGCACACCCCTCATTCATAAACAGCAATTCTGATATTTCCTAAACCTAGCTATACTGTATACCCCTCAGCTGATGTACCTTGCCTTCCCGTCACAGATGTGGATCCCGTGTCCGCAGTGCAGACAGAACACTCCTGTACCTCGCGGAGGAGCTACCGCACTAGATCTAGACCTGGCTGCGTTTCTGGGTGTTAAAGCTGAAGTGGAAAACCAGCGAGCCTGCAGCCAGAAAACACAGCTGGAGACCAAGAGCTCCTTCAAAAAGCAGCCAATCACAGATCAGCCTCCTTCAGCCTGGGCCAACGTGGCTCTGACGGAGCATCGCTTCCCCAGGAGCCCCTGCTGCAAACACTGCCTGCTCTGCTGCTGGTGGTGCTGAAATCACAGATACCTTCGCAAAGTTGCCTGAGATAAGAAAATCAGTTTGATTTGGGTACTCGGATGGATCAGTAATCTGACAAATTCTGCAAGAGCCAGTGTCCAAATTGGAAGTATGACGGATAAACGGACAGACTGGATTTCAGATCTAATAGACAATCTGACGGGAATAACACTCTTGTTAGAACACAAACCCAAACTTTAGGAAACGTTTCACTGATTGAATTTGCGCTTTAATTAATTCAATCACCTTTCGGTTCAAAGATTGAACTCCTTAAAAACTGAAGTGAAAAAAATAAGACCGCATAACAAAAACGACAAACACCAGTACATCAAGACGACCAAACATCTCATTCTGACATCCAGAGTTTGAAGGTTCGGTCATAAGAACAGGTTGCGATGAGCTGTCCGTCAGGTGAAAGGTCAACCCCCATCACCTTCCCCTCATGTCCCGCCAGGGTCTTCAGCGGGGACCAGCCAGGATGAGTCCAGATTTTAGCCGTGTTGTCATACGCACCAGTCAGCAAATAATGCCCATCATTAGCTAAAGGAGGAGGAGGAGACTGTTAATGCTGACACAAATGCTCATTACTAGTTCAGCAGAGGTGAAGAAAGGGTGTTTACACAACAGCAATGTACTAAATAACACTGTTTTCAGTATGCCCGGCGTAAAGATGACACCATTGTCAAAACTCACATGGATCAAAGAAAACGGTTTTATTATGCATGTCAGACCTCTTTGTAAACAAACACACCTGGTTCTGTTGTCCCCCTAATTTGTATATTATCTGTTCAGACTAGAGGTATGCACACAATGTCATTTGCATTGTTGTGATAATACTATAGATTTCAAGGTTTTCAGTTGCACTTGAGAAAAATTCAAGTTTACATTTTCAAGCCCCCAAACTAGGCTAAAGTACCTGAAAGATCTTTCATTTTAAGGGGAAACTGGTGTCGTGTAAACACCCCTCAGACTCAGTCACTTTCATAGACTCTGTATAGCTGTGGTGGAAGGCAAAAGACCTTTCAAAACCTGTTTGACCTCTCAATTCCTTTCTTTTGTGGAATACAATGATATGTTGCTGAATACAAGCAGTGCTTCTAAATGTATGAGAGACTGAGAGGATTAAATCAAATATCTGTTTGAACTGAATCTTAAAGGGATTGTTCACCCGAGAATAAAACAATTAGGTCCTTATTTTTAATTCTTTCTTCTGTTAAGCACAAAATATATTTTGAAGCATGTTGAAACGCAGCGGCCATTGACTCTAGTTCTATTCTTGTCCCCAACATGAATTTCAATAGCCGCATTTCTACTGTCAGGCCAGTGCGAGCTGGGCTTTTATCGGGTCGGGCCAACCGCCCAGGAGGTTGAGCAGTGATGCCGAAATCATGTCGTGTTTCCACTGTCAGGCCAATAACTTGCAGCGCGGCACACAAACCCCGCCCCCAGAACATCCACGAATTAAAACGTCACACAACCCGCCCAGTTCAGCAGAAATCAGGCAGGCAGACAAAGCACACCATCCCATCACGAAACAATTAAAATGAAGACACCGAAACAAACAAATGACAGGTTACTGTACAGCATTACATCTCTGAGCAAAGGGCTTTGTATTTTCATTCATTATACTAATCCATAGGCTATATGACACTAAAGTATTTCTCCGTTTTTTAAGAGATGTTGCATATTATTCAGATATCCTAAGTAGAGGAAACCATTAAGTGTTTCAGGACATAAGAGCAAGTAATAAAATGTAGGCTAACCTATATCGTTGCTCTTGCATACAGCAGCTTTCCAAAATCCACATCAGTTTTAAGAAAAGTATTGTTTCTCCGCTGTCGCCACTGGCTTGCATGGTTCGGGATCTATAGAGCTGCACATCGTTGGATTTGCTCTTCAATATTTGGACTCTCAGTAGTGATTATTAAACCACACTAGACTGAGCTAAACTGAACTTAAACACTACAAACTAAACTACACTGTTCCAATTTACTATGACCTTTTATGTGAAGCTGCTTTGACAATCTACATTGTATAAGCGCTATACAAATAAAGGTGAATTGAATTGAACTATTGTTAAATATTTCAGAACGGCCCATCTCCAGTTATTCCCCCCCATGCATAATTACGATTAAAAATATCCAAAAAATCCTTCTGATAAAGCTCTACATTTAAAATGTAATTTTACCACATCATAGAAAAACAGAAACATTTGTTTGAGGACAAAGAACCCATTTTTACGTGCAGTTTATAAAGCAGTGCTGCAGGACTGAATGACAAAAGAATTGAAAGGTAGTTTCTGACGGTTTTGCTCAGACAAAAATGCTCTGTTTGTCTGATTTGATTAATCTCATCAAATCTAAATACTTTATTAATAATATTTCAAAACTCCTCCATTGTTTATTGTTTTTAGAAATATCTAAAATCTATCAAACAGATTTGTAAAATGAAAGTTTAAAATGTCTTGAAACGGTTTAATTTATTAGTATTGTCTATACCTCAATTGCTTTTGTATTGGTTTATATTTATTATATCCGACATGCGCAAGTCTTTAAATGATTTCAGTAGCCTATAGCTTATTTTATCTAGATCTATGACACTACAAAAGTAAACACGCAATTTATAACGTTTTATGTCTTTCTGTTGTATTCATATTTTGTATTATCTCCAACAGAAAGAAAGAAAGAAAGATGCGTCAACAACAGAGCTGTAAAGAGAGCGCACTTTCGGTCGGTCTCTCTCTCACACACACGCATCTAAACGTGCATGTTTCATGCACAAACACACCTTATAAACCTCAAATAATCTCAACAACTGAAAGTTACTGGCTGCTGTGTCTTTAATACGGTGCAAAGATTATTAAGCATTATTGAAACATCAAGAGGGACGCAGCAAAGAAATGTCACTTATTAAATTAAAACTACTTTATTATTATGTTATGCAACAGACTTAAATTTAATAGGTGAAACATAAGGGCGATCATAAGCAAAAGACCCCTAGCCTATAAGGTGTTTCATGGAATATCTTAAATTGACCAGTAGCTATGTTTTTTCTTTCCCTTATTTATTTATTTATTTATTTATTGGCACGTGTACTCATGCGTGACTGGAAAACTAGTGTAATGACGTCGGCACAACATAGTGCAATCTTCGCCTCTGCTTCCACCTGCTTTAACCCGATCAGGCCCCGGAAGTGACTCTGGAAACACGACTGGCCCTGGCTCGCTTGCTTGCTTTAGGCATGACAGTGGAAACGCGGCTATTGAATGCTGTTAACAACATTCTTCAGAATATCTGAGTTCAATTGAAGTTTAAAACCACTTGAGTGTGAGGACATGTTAATTATTGGGTGAACCATCCCTCTAAATCACCGGGAACAAAAATGTCCCAATTTAAATACTCACGTTGGAACTTGACAGAGGACACAAGGTTCTGATGGGCTGGGATTGTGTATATGCACCGTCTCTGGCGAAGGTCCCACACTTTACAGGCATTATCTCCACTTCCCGTTGCCACATGAAAGCTGCACGATGATGACATCAGGGTTACGCTCATAATGACAGTGAATGGCTTTGGTAAATAATCAGACGGGGTTACATTATCTTACCCGTTTGGTGAAAAATTGATGCTGTAAATCTCTTTGATGTGGCCCTCCAGGAACATGACACAGCGACCGGTGCGCAGGTCCCAGACACGAGCAAATGAATCCAAACCACTGTACATTAAGCAATAAAGAGCCTTAAACCAACAATCAAATATGATTTGTACACAGTTTAAATAAACAATTTCATGATGTGAAAATCTATGTGGTTTAGGCTTTTGTTGTGCAAGTAGAGGGACTAGGTTTAGACAAGAACCCATTACAAGTCATTTGTTTTTAATTGAGTGTTATCAATCAAGTACCGTGCATACTTGATTATGAAAGCAGCTGAATAGTTTATGCCTATTCTATTACAAAAACAGTGGAGTGCCTCAGGGTTCAGTGTGAGGCCCTTACCCAGTTCCTGCCAAAGAGCCATCTGGGTGGAAGTGCAGATCATGGACGCCTTTACTGTGACCCTCCTGATGAAGAATTTCTTCTTGGACCTCAAGATCCCAAAGTCGCCATGAGTGATCATAGCTTAGAGAGGACAAAAGCAAATAAAAACTATTGCATGCCACAAATATTTGATCCCAACATTCAATATTCATGCTTTTGTTTAGTTTACATTAGTGGTGGGCCGTTATCGGTGTTAACGCGAGACTTTATCGTGCGATAAAAAAATATTGCCGTTAATCTATTCTCAAAGTTGCGTTGGGAGCTGGGTTTATTCCACGCAAGCTATGATGACTTTCACTTCGATAGTTTAGCACAGATTTATATCTGACCATTGAGCCGTCTGACAAAAAAAAGCCAGCAGGATGCCTGACTTTAACTCCAGTTCGGCAGTTTCACTTTAACTCATGAACATTTCATTTATGTAGTTCATAGTTTGATTGCAGTGTTTACTTCAATAATGCAACTGATATATGCATACTCAACTGTTAACCTTTCCTGCACAATCTCTTTGTTGTGTTAAGAGATAGCAGGGGAGATTCATTTAATGCTCCAGGGCTGAAGAATATTAGTTTCGGAGCTAACCCTTAACTCCCAGTGAATGAACGAGGACACATGTAACTTGGTCCAATCATTTATTACTCTCCGTGTGGTACAACAAAATCAGTCACCAAAGAGGGTAAAGTCTAGATCGGATATGCGGCCGGCCGGAAGCGCAACATGCACATTAATAAAGCAGCATTTTTTAATGACACTGTATAACAATAATTAATATTTTCACAGTACTGTGACGGTTGGGTTTAGGGTGGGAGTAGACGTTAAAAAATACAATTTATTCGGTAATTTAATAGATAACATAAATAATACTCTGTTTTTACGTTACTGTGATGGTTTGGTTTAGGGTTGGGGGTAGACATTAATAAAATACAATAAACGGGAACTTTAACAAATAATAGAACTAATTCTCATTAACTTACGGCCGCAAATGTATCCGGTCTAGCAACAACCACCAAAGAGGGAACATCACTGAAAACTCATTGTGAAAAACTGCTCCACTTTTCTGTTTCTCCCTCTCCGCTCAACACACACACCGCAAAATTGCAGCCCCGCCCCTTAAAGGACCCGCACATTTTACAACACGTTACTTCCATTTCTGTTTAGTTCAGTTATGACTTTAGTCGGAATAAGGTGATCCCAAAAAAACTAAATAAAAACATTCACTGTTTGGAGCTTATGTAGGCCTACAGTTCAAAATTCATGTTTAACTAAATAAACCATTAGTAAACACGAGTACATCTAATTGAACATAATTTATTTTCATCATCAATTATCATAGTAGAACAGTTTCTCAAGCAGTTTATGATGCATTTTGGAAATAGGAGATGAGCCCCTGGTCTAATGCGCCACCTGGCTTGAGAAACCCATTCTCAAAGATTTATTATTTGTGCAGCACACATATTCTGAATGCCTTCGGCAGAATTCAAATGAGCCATTTTAATCTAGATTAATTCCGAGAATAATCTAATTTTAAAAATTAATCTATGCCCACCTATAGTTTACATGTTAATATAAATTAACAAAATAAACATTCATACCAAGTTGTGCCCAGAAACCGGCCAGAGGGATGCCAGGTCACCCGAGCCACCCTCATAGAGTGTCCCTCAATGTCTGCTATAGGTTCATCACTATTGAAAGAACAGGTGAATGTTACTGTTTTGCTTCAGAGAGCAGATTTGTATAGTCTTAATGATACACACCTGTCTAAACTCCACAGCTTAACAGATCCATCCGCAGCACAGGAGGCCATATTGACATCCGACTCCTCAAGTGTTAATGTGGCTTGTGGGTGAAAGCTAATCGCTCCCACGTTGGTATTGTGACCTGAAGAGGAAAAGTTCACCAACGATTAATACAATGCTACAAGCAGGAACTCAAAGGTAGAACACAGACAGACAACTTGATGGATACACATTACAGCATATATTTGCTTTATTTACCTCTTAATGTGCGTATAAGAGTACAATCGGGGACCTTCCACAATTTACACAAGCCACTCCTACAACAGAAATGTCTTATAAATACAACAGTTCAGCGCAAAATTGTACATTTATTCATCTTTTACTTGGCACTCACATTTCAATTTGCATATGCAGGGAAAAACAAACAAACATCCAAAACAGTGGTGTGTGTGCTGCAGTTTTAATTAAGACTCATTTCTTATGCCAGTATTGAAATGGGCAAACTAAGAGCAGTAAAATCTGCTTAATCATTACGTCATTTTCATGGTGGCATTTTGTGTTCTTCATCTGGTTTAGACATATTTGGTGTTTGGTCAGTGTTCTTTTGAATGTCTTTACTAGGTTAATTAGGTTAACTATGCAAGTTAAGTTAATTAAGTTTATTTTATAACAATGGTTTGTTTTGTAGACAATCAAAAAAGAATATTGCTTAAGATTATCGAACATTGCTTAAAAGGGTTTTGAAAAACCCTGCTCTTTTATTCTAGCCAAAATAAAACAATTAAGATTTTTTCCAGAAGAAAATATATTTAAGGAAATACTTTGAAAACACCTTGCTCTGTTAATCATTATTTGGAAAATATTTGAAAAATAATATTTTGACTTCAACTGTATGTATGTATGTATGTATGTATGTATGTATATGTGTATATATATATATATATATATATATATATATATATATATATATATATATATATATATATATATATATATATATATATATATATATATATATATATATATATATATATATATATATATATATATGTATGTATGTATGTATGTATATATATATATATGTGTGTGTGTGTGTGTGTGTGTGTGTGTGTGTCTATAGTATCTGCATGACACTACAATAAAACAAGTCTTTATTTATAGCTTTACCAAAACATTTAAAAGAAAGATTTTAGTTTGAATAAAATAGTCCTATAACAGCAGATGGAATGAGCCAAAAACCTGGCTGTGAATCAATTAAAAAAAACTCTTCTGTTGGACCAAGCAAAAAGCAGGGTTCAAACACATTTTACTACTAAACTCCATGACTTTTCCAAAACTTTAAGATAAATATTCATGATCTTGTTTTGGGTCTACATACACATGGTAAATAAGAAAATAAATGCACATTCAAATTTATTACAGCATATCAAAAATATGTGACAATCTATGTAGTTCTATTTATTTTTATATCTGCAAAATAGTTTTTAGAAAGTATCTTGCTGTCTGCGTGAAAATTTTATTAATCATTTTATTATTAACGTTGGCTTGTGTTATGACAAGTTACTGATTAGCCTTTAGCACCCACTGTATCTTACCTTTGCAGTTAGATATTGTTTCACTCAAAATGCACCTTAAATTATGGTGAAAGCGAATGAAAGAGGCAAAGCTAAAATTGCTTTTGATTTTTTAAGTTATTGCTTTTTTTTTACCCGTTTTATTTTCATGTAGTTTACCCATCAAATAAAGTGTCAAGTGTTCATCTCAAATATATTCAAGTACACAGATAATTGTTAAACAAATTTTCATGACTTTTCCAAAACATTTTGGGTGTATTTGTTTTTCCAAAACTTTTCCAGGCCTGGAAAATATCTTTTCAAAATTTCATGACTTTTCCAGATTTTCCAGGAATGTATGAACCCTAAAAAAAAGTGATCCTATCCCATATTTACAATACAACACCAAGATAAACACAAAATAAAAAAAAAGAAAAACTGATATACAACACCTACCATGACGCTGTCACAAGCAGCTTTGAATTGGGGCTAAACTGGCAGTAAGATATGGGGCGGTCGTCTCCAATTTGGCTGCAGAAGTTATTCACATTCTAAATAAACAAAACCTTTTATCACAAACAGCACTGACAAGACAGATATTTTTTTTCATTTTCTTAGCATGCTGCTGTACCCGTAAGTTCTTGTGAAGCTCTTGCTGTTTAATTGTTCTTGTAGACTCTGGAATCTCTTTGTGGGCTCTTGCGGCGTCTAACCGTTTCACAGCTCTGGAGAACAAAACAACAGCAATTCCAGATTTTAAAGTATTATAATATCATTTATACTGCTGACGGAAAACAGTTTCGGAGTTTACCTAGGCAGTGAATACTTGGCCAACCACAAACGTGCTTCCTTCAGAGACGTAGGTCCTTCATGGTACCATGTTTGCTGATACTGCACAAAACATGCATACACAATCACCTTCCATTTTTCATACTAAAGAATTAGTCTATAATGAAGACAAACTGCAGATGTTCCTACCTCTTCATGTGTGCGTTTTGCTTTTTCATCCTCTTTCTTAGATTTCTTCAAGGCATCAGGACCAAGTACTGAAAGGACATTCCTTAATCTGTCAAAAAAAGAAACAAAATGGAGTCAGAAACCAAAGAAAATGAATAAACACCTGAACTAAACTGGACTCTCAGAAACTAGTCTGAACAAAGAAATAAAATTAAGTGTGTTTCTTCCTGTCATTTGGGACACAGTGTATAAAAGATGATGGAATAGTGGAATCCAGTTATAGAAATGGAAATGCATGTGACAACACAATGTCACAGATTTGGAAATTGTTGATGAATAAATCAAAAGAACTACTGTACACCTCTTCAAAGTGTGGCGTGGAGCAGTCCCAGTGAATAATAAACCACAAAACAAAAAAGTTTGGTTTATCTTCCAAAAATAGTGACAGAAACACATTTTTTTGTAGTCAAATGTACAATATCACTTTAGATTAGATTATTATTTATTTATTGCCACATCAGCAACTTATGGCTATTTCATGGCAAGATGAATATACATTAAATATTACATGATAAAAACAAATTCGGATTACAATAAAAAGTTACTTAGATAAATATATAAAATAGAAATAAATAAAATTCACACGAAAAATATACTCAAATTTAAATATGATTTTTCAGTTCAATGTTTGATCAATAATTTAAGATTCTTCCTGGTGGTATCTTTTTAAAAACGTCCATCAAAGTACTCTCCTTATAAAAATTTGGTCTAATTGTATTCAAACTTCCGCATTACAAACAGAATATGTTTGATAGTAAGAGCAGCCTTGCAGTAATTACATTTAGGTGGGTAATATCACTTTAGAATAATGGTCCATTAGCTAATGCATTTACTAACATTAAGTGTGAATAACCTTGTGAAGCATTTATTAATCATAGCTCATTTATTTATTAGTGCATTATTCAAATTCAAACTTCAAACAATTCAAGCTTGTTTACATTAGTTAATGCACAGCGAGTTAACAGTCTTTAACTTAAACGATGTTTACTAAACTTAACAAAGATTAATAAATACTATAATAAATGTATTACTAATTGTTTGTTCATTTTAATAAATGCATTACATTTTTATTTTAAAGGGTTACCAAATGTACTTCTCAAAGCAGCAGTAGTAATAATAAGTGTTTTAAAGGAATAACTGCACAATTTTAAAGCAGGTTTTAATTTTAACAAGAGTAAAATAGAATGTCGAAAAAAAGTAAACCCCATATCATAGGTTAGCTAGAAGTAAAGCAAAATTGTTCATAATAAACATATGCAATTTTGTTTTTACAATTTTCATATTTTCAATTAACCAGACATGCTTTTTGGTTACTAACATGTTTTTGTTTTGTGTTTTTTTAATGGAGAAACAAAAATTGAATTTGGTAAAAACTAAAATAGCACAATACCCCACCAGTCATGAGCATTCACCATTTCCTTTGTTTGTTAATCAAATGGTCTGTTCTTCAAGAATACAGGGGTAGTTCACAAGAAAAAGATTAAATTCTCTTATCATTTACTCATCCTCCACTGGTTCCAAACCGGTTTGTGTTCCTTTCTTCTGTTAAACACAAATACTGAAAAATGACAGCGGGGAAAAGGCCATTGACTTCCACAATATATTCTGTCCCTGTGGATCTCAATGACTTCTTTTTCCCAACATTCTTCACATTTTTGTTTTGTGCTCAATAGAAGAAAGAAATTCATAAAGGTCTAAAACCAATTTAGCCCGAGGAAATTTTCATTTTGAAAGCCATCATTTTCATTAAACTAGCTCTTTTAATATGCCGTTTTTAACCCAGAACAAGATGCAATGCTTTTACCATCCATCAAAAAAACCCAGCCACTGACCTCTCTCGTCTCTCTGCAGGCCCCTCCCCGAACAATGTGATTGGTTCTCCAAGAGCTCGGAGGCAGGCCTTGACCTCTACATCATCAGTGGAGACGGTGATCTGTCTGGCTCTCTTCCTGCGCTCAAACTCTGCCAGCACTTCAGCCTGTCTCTCGCTCACACGCTCCTCCATCTCCATGGACTCACCTGACGACAGAAACATCACATCACGCTACTAGAAAGTAAACTAGAAGTTGAAAATGACATTTTGATAACAGACCACATTATCAAGACTACATTTGAGATTAAACTAGTCCTCTGGTTAGTTCAGGTAACCAGTTGTTGTTTTTTTGGTGCTCATTATTTCACAAAGGGTTTTTTATGTTTTATTATTAGATAAAAACAGACGGGTTTCCACATAAAACATGTTTTTTTATACATTTTTTCATTGTCTTGGTGATTACATCAAGTGTTTTATGCACGATCTCTAAATTCATACGAAAATAAAAGTGGATGAAAACAGCTATGACTGCACAAAATTATATTCATATTTTACAAGATATTTTTCAAGACACTTCTAATCTATGCAGCTTAAAGTTTTTAAAAATTAAAAAAGTAAAGGCTTAACTAGGTTAATTAGGGTAATTAGGCAAGTTATTGTATAACGATGGTTTGTTGTGTAGACTATCGAAAAAAATACAGCTTAAAGGGGCTAATAATTTTTAAGAAATAGTTCTTAAAAAAAATTTTTAAACTGCTTTTATTCTAGCCGAAATAAAACAAGAAAGACTTTCACCAGAAGAAAAAATATAATCAGACATACTGTGAAAATTTCCTTGCTCTGGTAAACATTATTTTGGAAATATTTAAAAAAGAAAAAAAATTCAAAGGGGGGCTAATAATTCTGACTTCAACTGTGTGTGTGTGTGTGTGTGTGTGTATATGTGTAATTAATATATATAAATACTATATAATATATATAAATTTACGCAATTGACGCTGTTGCAGTTTTTTTTTCCTGTTGTGTCCGACGTGTGTTTAACTTGCAAAGAAATGTGGATAAGACCAAGGAAGCGCTTTTAGAAGGAAAGTTTCAGCATAAAACAATTAATGTCGCATCACCAGGCTATCCTGCGTTTCCTCCAGAGTTTACTCTTTAACTGCAGTTCAGCAACATATTGTTCATGCCTCGGCGAACGGAAAGAAAAACCTACGCATTTCGGGACTCGGGTGGTCCTTTAAGGTAATCAAAAATGGCTGCTTACATGGTAGACTCTTAACCAGTATTATCTTAATCATAAAAGCGGAGCACTGAGTACATTTACATGGACACCAATAAAAGGGCCAGATGATGTCGCAAGCTGTCAAAGACAAAGTTTCTTCCATGCGCCTTCAAATGTTTCATTAAGTTTGATGTATTTCACCCCTCCACACAACTTTTGTAAAGTGTCTGCTTCACGTTGCTGTGTCAGAATCCTTGCTTGTACAATATACCCATACTTTAGAATGCTTAGTATAAGCAAATTTGATGAACGCGATCGTGCGTGTTGATGAATCTGAAGGGATCCCTCGCTCACCAGGTGAGCTGTACTGCGTGCGCTGTCTCTGTCTGTCTGTCTGTCTGTCTGTCTGTCTGTCTGTCTGTGTGTGTGTGTGTGTGTGTGTGTGTGTGTGTGTGTGCGCACGCGATTCCTAGCAACAAGAGCAAACGCCGGACATCGCTGACTGTCCAAAGTTTCTTTAAGGCATTCTATAGTCTTTGCGGTGTCCGTATCCCTCAAAGCTTTTTAGAATTAAATGTTTAGAGATGGCGTGACCAAAGTCCCTGTAAGAAGTCTACCTGCCTTTGATGTACCCCTTGGCCACATTGTCCCCAGATAATGTCAATCGACTGGACTGTCTTAACATCTGGCTGAATGTTAAGGAGGACAAACAAAATTGTTTCTACTTTATAATTAATGTTCTCAACTCGCAATACAACTTTACAATGGGTACAATTGTTTGTATTCAATACTTTATTATTATAATAATTTTCCATTTTCCATATTTGCAATGCATGTATTTGGATTTTTTTTGTAGTCACTTAGAATCCAACAGGGAAATCATTTTTGTTTGTTATTGACACTGATGGTTTTAAAATTTGAAATTCAAATGGCACTTACATGCCTGTGTTTTTATTTCTGTAATAAATATGGCATTTCGTGATTAATTACAAAAAAAAGTGTGAATAATTAGTTAATGTGTGTGTATATATATATATATATATATATATATATATATATATATATATATATATATATATATATATATATATATATATAAATAAATGTACAGTTTAGTGCTAATGGTGTTATTTATATGGCCAAGAAGTAAGATGTTTTGAAACTCTGCTAAATCAATGACATCTTTATAATACAGAAGACTACTGCCATAAAACGCACACAGATATCAGCTGTCACTCTTTATCTCCCAATGATTTAAAGTAAATATTTGAATGCTTAGTTTTATGATCCAAAATCTGTAGTTTTCTTGTAGGGGCAAATTTTTATTGCAATAAGGTGTAGTACAAATAACCCTTTCACAAACATCTTATACGTCACATTTAAAACTCACATTTTGAGAAATTTTACTTTTTTTAAATTACGCGAGGATAATAAATAAATAAAAAGTCCAGCAACTGTTGATCTTTAAATTGAACCATATATTGGTTATTTTGGTGTTTACTTTATAACAATCAATGAAGAATTTACATCAAAGAAATGCAGATTTATGAGGATAATAAATATATGAAAGTCCAGTAACTTCATCTTCAAAATGAAGAATATTAAGGTTATTTTGGTGCTCTCTTAATAACAATCAATAAAAAAATTACAGCAAAAATATGCAACGTTCCTAAAGATGTGCCAATTAAAATATCTTGAGCTTGTAAATATCAAACTTACCACTGGAGATATTAATATGTCCAGCCTCAATGCCTGCTTTAACGGCATCTTTGGCAGTGCTGAATGTCCCTTCACGGCTGAGACGCTCCTTCTCCTTTTCCTCAAGGCTTCCATAGAAGATCCTGGACCTTTTCACAACCGGAGCTTCATCTTCATCTGACATCTTGCCTGATATTTGTCCAACAACACCTAATCCAAAAAAAAAGGCATTAACATCTTACATACACCATATAGACAATTTTGAGGGATGTAAACAAAAACAATGGTCCCAACGTATTTCCTGTTTTACATTTTTAATTTGTATAGCTTCCCAGAATCCAAAAAGAGACACACATTGATAAATAATGTAACGATAGCTGTTTTAACATGAAGTTATGATTGACTTGCCTCTTGCTACAGTTATGAAATAGATTGAGAAGCAGGAAACGTTCATGAGCCAGTGACATGACCACATTGAAATGGTCTATAGTAGGCAAACTCGGTACTGGAGGGCAAGTGTCCTGCATATTTTAGTTCCAGCCACAATTAAACACAGCTGAACCAGCTAATAAAGCTTTTTCTAGCTATACTAAAAACTTCCAAACAGATCTGTTGAAGGATGTTGAAGCTAAACTATGTAGGACACCGGCCCCTAATATCATCAAAGCTATCCTCATTCATTTTCTTACAGTTTAGTCGCTTTATTAATCTGGGGTCGACTCAGCGGAATGAACCGCCAAATTATCCAGCATATATTTTACGCAGCGGATGCCCTTCCAGCCGCAACCCATCACTGGGAAACATCCAAACACAAACTCATACACTACGGTCAATTTAGCTTGCCCAATTCACCTGTCTCAAAATAATATAACACCTTGTCTTCTGCAGCTTTTGGTGAATGCGGTTTCAATTATCAATATACACCTATCCAATACTGTAATCCGGAATATTTTTATTAAAGAACTATATCCCTTTTATTCAAATAAACAATTATTATTTTATTATTTCTCTAAGGAAAAAATTTAATAGCTTAGAACAATGTTTAAAGTTTCCAGAGGCACCAAAAGTAAAGGAAGTCCAATCTAAAATTCTAAATGTAGTCTATACTTCTAAAGAATTTTTGAGATGTCTATTTGGTTTTGATGAAAACAATTGTTCCTTTTGTGATGATCAAATTTAAACTACAGAGCATCTTTCTATGATTGTAAATTTGCTTGTGCCTTTTGGAAAGATTTGCATTATTGGTTATTTTCCTAGATTTACATGCTTTAGCAAAAGAAAATGTACGGTTTGGTTTATTTCTGAAAGATGAAACACGTGATTTAGCAATTAACACAATTATTATTCTTGGGAAGTTCTTTTTACATTAGAATAGGTTCTTAAGAATTTCTCCCAAAGTTTATGTATTTCACAAGAAACTATGTCCTTATTTTCTATCGCTTAAGCAAATTAAGAAAAACAATGCTGTAATTCTCTGTGATTTAATAGAACAACTTGAACTTGCAGAAAACCCCAGGTGTTTTTTAATTTATTTATTTTTTATTTATAATTATTTATTACATTTAGTTTATGATACTTGTCTATTGTCTGATTAAGGAGGTTTATATTCTGTAAAAGGCCATTTATTGTTGTATTGCTTACTTTGTTCAATAAAGTTCAAAAACAAACAAAAAAAAAGGGACACCGGTGCCCCAGGACCGAGACCCCTGGTCTATAGCATGTATTGCAACTCAGATATGTAGTACCATACTACCCAACCTATACTTTGCTTTGGTTACTGATATATTCGACATTTTCAAATAGTGCTACTCTTAAAAGTGGTTTCCGGAAGACAAAATCTTATATTAGACATTAAAGTTAATAAATTTATAGAGCACAAACATGCTGTATTATCGTAATCTGCTTTCCAATAAACCTTAAGTTTAATGTAAAACAATAGTATATGAAAACCCCTGCATGCATGTTATATCCGGAACGTTACTTCACTGTACCACTGTTTTATTATTTTGCAGGGTGTTTAGAAAGGGTAAACAAATGTTACCGAAACCAAGACAAACTCATAAAAGATTAACATAAGCAGCTCTTCGCTCACCCTTTATCCTTTAACCAACAACCGAAGAGTTTCCTTTAAAAACAGCTTGTTTGTGGGAGATACTGTGAGAAAATCCACAAACACGACCACACGACGCGGGCTTATCGGCGCACAGTATGTCGTCATATCCGCCTTCTTTCCTTTTACCGTCATGGAAATAAGTAGTGACACCTCGCGGTCGGAATTATGTCAATCTTGTTTACACTGGTCTGTTCTAGATAATAAAATACTAGATAATAATATAAGTCTGGGTATAAAATACGTAGTTTCTGTAAAGAGTGAGTGACCACATCTAAAGTTGTCAGTTATCGTGGTGGAATGCAGTATTTATTTGTATTTATGAGTCCAAAGTCTCAAAATATTCGAATGCAAGTCCTAAAACTACAATGTTTCACTATTTTTACTCACTTTTTAAAACTAAACTTTGAGAGAGACGCTGTAAATTTAAAATCACACATTTAAAATTAGAATTTTTCTATTATATCAACATTTTCCAAAACCAGTGAAATATTCAAGTAACAATTTATATACTATTTATCCTCGATAAATGTTGATAATGAACATTTCTCAGGATGAGTTTAAAAAAACACATTTACAGTTTTTAAAGGTTTAACTGAATAAATAAATAAATCGATCAAAAAAAACTTGAAAAAAAAAAAACTGATGTTGATGAACATTTCAACCGTTTTTGCCCTAAAATAGACAGTGATAGAATTAATTATTCATCTAATGTGAATATCAACTTAATCTAAACAGATGAAAAATTACGAAAACAGAAAACAATTCAAACAAGTTTATTGCATTTCTTTCTTTACGCTTGAACTACATTTCCCATGATTCCTTCTGCACTTTCTACGGTCAAAGCGTGTATGATTACGGTGAGTGCTGGGAGCTGAAATAGTCATCTTTTTCAGTCTAGAATTGTTTGTCAATAGTTTGACATGCTGAATAAAACAAACGGCTGTCTTTACGGCTCATTATCCTGATGTTTGTAACTGTTTAAGACCCAGAGTTTAGAGCTACTGGGCTAATTAGCATGTAGCTGCTAAACAATAACGTTGTGCTGCTGAAGCGGGAGTCACTAGATGTCTTGAAATGCCAAAATATGCAACACGACACTAAACGTTATACTAATGTGTATATAGATATAATACTGCAATCATGGGCTTTTGCAACGTTATGTTCCTTAAAACATCACATATGAGCTTTCTCAAATTAAATATGAAGAGTTGAACAGAACTAACTAGGTTAACCCATCGATTTGGAATAAACATACATTACATATGTAACGTTAATCGCCGTGTAAAGTAAGCAGCGCGTTTAACGTGTTTCCAGGTAACGAGAAGCCGGTGATGTGAAGATGCTGCGGAGGAAACCCACGCGCCTCGAGCTCAAGCTGGACGACACGGAGGAGTTTGAAAGCGTCAAGAAAGAGCTGGAGGTAAAAATCTGTAACTTCATTTAGGACTTGTCAATATTTGTCCTAAATATTTGCCTTATTGTACACACACACACACAGACTTAATTCTTTCATCTCAGTGGGGACTCTCATAGACCTAATGATGTTTCTATTGTACAAACTGTATATTTTATCCCCCTACCCCTAAACACAACCCTCAAATCAAACAATCTGCATTTTTTACATTTTCAAAATACTTAATTGTGTGTGATTTTTAAGCATGTTTACTCATGGGGAACTCAATTTCCCTGTAAGTCTATGTACATTCAAGCACCCGCCCAGATATTAAAACAAATACACACACAAACAAACATTAATGTTAACAGCCATAGGTGCATTATGAATTTTTTTTCCACACGCTTAAAAGGTTTTAGATCTAAAGTCACATTTTTTACCGTAGTGCAAAGCAGCTTTACACTAATAAACAGGAAAATAAGTGTTAATGTTGTATAACTGGTCAGTTATGGAAAAGTTCAATACAGTTAATAAGCAGATAAATTAAATAAACCCATATAAAAATAAACTGTTCATTGCGATTTGCAAATTGATTTCACAGGTAAGTGAAAAGATTCAGCCAGTTTTCTTCATTATTGCTTCTATGAGCTGCTGGTAGTCATCTCTAAAGTTCAAGTGACAAGAACAACACATTTTAATGCTTTTGAATATTGTAAAATTCCCTAAATAATACACCAATAAAGTACAGATACTTGTACTTAAGTAAAATGATGACACAAAAATCATTCCAGTCAATAATGGTGCGAGTTGCATTTGATCATTATTTTTTTTCTCATTGAAAAGCAAAGGTACAGTATAAGCAAATCTTACATAAAGTAAAAAGTGATGTGCTTTCTATAATCTCACGTTACTCTCCCACATGTGTTTAGAGTCGGAAGAAACAGAGGGATGAGGTGGATGTCGTCGGTGTCGCCACATCCAGTGAGATGAGCGGAGCAGCGGGTGGCGCTGCTGACGGGAAAACCAGAGAGCAGATGATTCACGAGAGAATCGGATACAAACCCCACCCCAAGCCGAACACGTTACCATCGCTCTTCGGAAATCTTCAGTTTTGACAAGTGCCAATCCTGAACAATGGACTATAAGGTCTTGAGAATCTGTAACACAAACACGCACACAGAACATATTCTGCTTCAATCTTGCCAGACCACAGATGGACATAAACATTATGGCTTTGGTTAACAGTGTTTGTGATAACTGATTTCAAATGACTATTTTTCTATTCAAATAAATAAAGCCTTTCTAGTTGGATGTGGAAAACTGTATCCCTTTTACTTGACCTTACAAGTATAGGTGTGCAATTGGGATATTGGCAGAACATTATATTTTGGAAAACACAGATTATGCTATTTATACCGACTGGTTATACAGTTGAAGTCAGAATAATTAGTCCCCCTGAATTATTAGCCCTCCTGTTTATTTTTTCCCAATTTCTGTTTAACGGGAGAAGATTTTTTCATCACATTTCTAAATATAATAGTTTCAATAACTCATTTCTAATAGCGGATTTATTTTATCTTTGTCATGATGACAGTAAATAATATTTGACTAGATATGTGGACAGGACACAGCTTAATGTGACATTTAAAAGGCTTACCTGGGTTAACTAGGCAGGTTAGGGTAATTAGGCAAGTTTTTGTATAATGATGGTTTGTTCTGTAGACTAATCAAAAAAAAAAAATAGCTGTCGGCGCCAGTGGTGTAGTGGTTAGTGCGTCGACATATGCACTTTGGTGCTCATGGCGACCCGAGTTCGATTCCGCCTCGCGGTTCTATGCCGATCCTTCCCCTCTCTCTGCTCCCCATGCTTTCCTGTCAATACTCTCAACTGTCCTCTCAAATAAAGGTGAACCCCCCCCCCCCCCCCCCCCCCCCCCCACCCCCCAAAAAAAATATATATAAAGGGGCTAATAATTTTGACCTAAAAATGGGTTTTAAAAAATTTAAAACTGCTTTTATTCTAGTCAAAATAAAACAAATAAGACTTTCTCCAGAAGAAAAAATATTATCAGACATACTGTGAAAATTTCCTTTCATTTTGGAAATATTTAAAAAAAAGAAAAATCAAAGGGGGGCTAATAATTCTGACTTCAACTGTATATTGACTGGTTTAGGACTGTAATGGATAAATATATAATTAAGGGTCTGTTTAGACCTGGTCACTTCATGCATTTTTTTTCTTATTAGAGAGCTATTGGATCGTGAAATTGACAGGTGTAAATGCCCTCTAAAACTTGTTCAAAATGAATTATAAATTCCATCCCTCAAACCACTTCAGGAGGTGGACTAGGACGAATCTAGATATGGACAGATCTAAATGCATGCGGTTGTTAAAAACACATATTTCAACTTCTCTCCTTCCAAAGTGTAGAAATATACATACATTTAGTAGTCAGCATTTGAAGTGGATGAAAAACATTTTTAAAATTGTCATGTGATGAGAATGAGTATTCAATAATTTTAGGAAAAGCTACTACATGTATAGTCAGCTCCTGTATATTTGGGCTATATGACAATTGGATAAAACATAGCAAATGCAAGATACAATGCCACAGACGACAGTTTTTAATATTTGTTTTGTTAATTTTTTTAAATTTCTTACTATTTTTGACCATATATTAACTTAAAGGCAACCTATTATGCAAAAAATCACTTTCATAAGGTTTTTAAACACAGTTGTGTGGCAACAGTCTGTAAATATAACCAGCCTATGAAAATAAAATTGTACAAAAATGTTTTATAATCACACTTGATAAAAACAGTCTGCAGAAACCCTTTGATTGACATTCTTCCTTTGTACATGTCATTAGAGGGGGAAAGCCCTGCCCATTAGTGATAATATCTCCCTCATTAGACAGCCCAGATTGAGAAGCAGCCATTTTGAAACAGCTGCTATGCTAACGCAAAGGCATTTTTTTTTTGCTTTGCTTTTTAGAATAGGACTGGAAGCACAATATCATTTAAATTTAAAGCGACAGTCACCAAAATGTCACAATGTAAATCAAGGCCTAAAAGGGGCATTTCCAAATTGTTGTAAAACATTATTGATTGGTAGGCCCACACGGAATAACTTTTAGCCCATCATTGAGTCTATTTATTTACTTATGTAAATTTATATTTATTCCATTTTAAATGAATTTCAGTAATATTATTGATTAATATGAAAGTGTTCGTTTGATTTATTTACAGTACAGTTTGTAACGTAATATTTTCTGTCTTTTAGTAGATATATGAGAGACTTGCTTTGTTTACCATACAAGTGGATCTAAATGGATTTGCATTGTAAACATTAAAGAAAAGTTAAAAAGCTATTATTTTTTATTTCATAAATTAAGTTTTTAGTTATGATACTCCCAAAAAATTCTGCATAAATCGCAGATTTTTACAAAATTCTCTGCATAAATAGCAAAAAATGTCCACAGATTCTTTTTGGCCTTATTCATGGGGAATTTTTTAGCTGAAACTTCCCATACACAGTCTAGGGACATTAGAGACTTATTTTATATACTGTATAATAGGTCCCCTTCAAATGATACATGTAGAATGTATTAATATCAAATGGCAGTTTTGACAACAGGGACACCTCACGCACCTGTAGTAGCCGATCTCTGTGAATGAAAAGGAAAATGTTACTTTTCATTTGCTTACATAGTCACAGTGTTATGTATTTGGGAGAGCATGTTATACACAAATGTATGTAAACTCTTTATAATTTTGTATCTCAGGACAAAAATAGATTTTATTTAACCTATAATGACAATAATAGCAGAGTCTGCTTTGTACGATGATGTTTTACTGGAACACGGTCAATGTAACTTTGTTATATTTGCATATAGCGTGGGATTTCAAGATCAGAATCTCCAGAGACACATTTATGTGGCCAAATATAAATGTAACTGTTATTTAAAAAGCAAGCAAATCAGATCCGAGTTGAGGCAAAAAGTTATTTTGTGTAAACAGGTTCTAAAAGTGACAGTATGAGAGTCACCGTCTTGATGCTTTCATTCAATCATTCAAATGATTCATTCAAAACAGTTGATTCATTTAGAAACAAAACAAGTGGCTCTTTTAATGAATGGATTCCTGAATCATTGATTTAAAGGGCACCTATGATGAAAATCAGTTTTTGTAAGCTGTTTAAACAGAAGTATAGGTGTGTGTAGGTATAGTGTGTCCACTGTCATATTTGAGTGATAGAAACACAGTAAGTTGCTTTTATTTTAATTTCCTGATGTTAAAATAGGATCCAAATCCCTCCCATTTTAAGGCCCACCGCAACGTGACAAGACTGTGGTTTCCCCGCCCACCAAATTGATTGACAGCTGCATATTAACATGTCTCCGTAGTAACACTTACAATCATATCAACAAGACAGGACGTGCACAAAGCAATTAAAAGATCTGTTCAGCTCTCTGTGGTCATCGTTCATCATCAAATGTGATCAAGAATGAGTTTTACAAGTTTAAAATGTTTATAAATCAGTGCACAATTGTAATGAATAACAGCAATTTTACCGTCTTTAATCACCACAGCCGTATGTCAGTAGAATTGACACTTCAATCCCGGTTTGTGGACATTAAATCAGGTTTATTTTGTACATTAACAACGGATATCCATACAGCAGTGGATATTAGGGTGTCTCCTGTCACATTTGCCATGCAAAAACAGTGCAAAATTAATCACCTGCGCTGTGTGTGTCCACTGTGTGCGACTCGTTGCAGAAAGGCTTGAATCAACTCTACAACAAATACATCAAATAATCATTGGGAAACTTCTTGATGTAGTATTTCTCACAAACATTACATGAGATCTGCTTCATGTCTGTCACTGTGCTGTTTATCTGACGCAGCTGAGGCGGACATTGAGGCGCACTCTGACAGGCACGTGGGAACGGTGGGCGGAGAGAACTAGCATTAAAGGCACAAAGGGCAAAAACAGCTTCAATGTGTTCAGAGCAGAAAGTCCAATATTCTGAAAAGTATAATAAATAATCTGATAGGTGTTTTGAGCTGAAACTTTACAGAAACATTCTGGAGACACTTATCTTAAATCTTGAAAAAAGGGGTAAAATAAGTGCCCTTTAAATGTTTAGTGACAAAACAGATTTATTCAGAAACAGACACACAAAAAAGAAACATATCAGCGCTGTTTGGAGCCATTTTCTTTAGCATAACACACACACAAAAAAAATCCCCACTAATATTTGTGTCTACAATTTAACGGTTGAATATAGTTGTGATTATGTACTGATATTCAGGAAATTAGGAATTATTTCTTCGATTTTACCTATATCATTTCTTCTAGATAAATATATAAAAACTATACAAGGATTTTTTGTGTTCATAACATTTTGGATTGTAAGTTCATTCTAATGAATGTTCATGATGCAGTGAATGCTTTGGATTCTAAAAGCCCTGCATTATGGTTTTTTTGCAAAAGCAACAGAAATATTTTAAAGAAGCAACTTCGATATACACATGCGAGACAAAAAAAACACATAAAAAACAAACTGGTTTATAAATGAAATCTCAACAATTATCGATGAAATCATATAACATTTATTTATAATTTTCTTTTACGATTACAGTACGGTTTACATGTCGGACATTACAGACGTGACTGAACTGTAAACAGACTAAGAAATGTTAACACGGCCACAACACTGGAAATGAGGTTCAGTCCTTCAACGCAAGGGCAAGCGTTTTTCCCACACATAAAACAGCACAAACTCATTCTGATATCGAAAGCAATCTGCAACACGAATAAGCCTCGCAATGTAAAACCGATCCTCAAATACAGTTCTATAAAGTGGCACCTGCTACAAAAACATGATGTGAATATTTACCTCTGACATTACACACGTCTTTGTTCTGCTTGTAACTAAAAAAATAAAGAAAAAGTATTTTAAATAGGCTTTCTACTAAAACCAACCTGTTAACTGGTTTAAAATATGTGATTTTCTCTGTAAGAAAGCCTCTGCTTTTGTTTTCACAAGCAATTCAGACACTCTTTGGGCACTTCAATTGGGTCATGAATGTAAAAGGCGCACCCCTTTCAACAAAGGAGCATATATTGAACATAAAATTCACATTCTGCTACCCAGTAACAATCAGACCGATGACCTTAATGTTCCAAACAGCTCATCATTTACCCGACATCGCAAACGCACCACGATTTCTCATTTAAAAGATGTCATAACGTAAAAGGATCTACATAAAGATTGCCAGAACACATTGATATCACACACAGTCATACTAGAGTGTTACAAATATAAATTATAAAAAGAAATCGGTGACACTGGCATCAGATATAATTTATTTTTCGCCAACCCTCTCAATATTTATTTAAAATCACTCCAACGGGAGCAAAGTTCGACTTCAAACTCTGCAAACAGAGTCCCAAAACCTCTCTTTCTTGTGCAAACATCATTCAGTCCAGTGTTTACGTCTAAACAATGGTCACTGATTATTAACTGTCGTTTCATTGATTTGAAACACTTGGCCATAACAACCTCAAAAAAAAAATTTAATTAAACACCTTCCCACCGCTAGTGCTTGTTTACTGGGTCCAGCAGATCCAGTTTGGCTTTTAGAGTCTACAGAGTCGGCCTCCTGGGTGTCAGTACCCTTGTTTAAGGCAAAGGGTTTTAGTAAGGCTCTGTTGCACCCAAAAGCACCTTCATAAACATAATAATCCATGAGATGTGCAGAACAGATGTGATTATAGTGAACAGGGTCACTCGTGACTCTTGGTACCATCTGGAGGTAGACTGATAAGGTGACGATTATGATGTTAATGTTTTAAATCTGGCAGGCTGAAGTGTAGAGATGAAGACTGCGCAGCTTGTTTGTTCTTTTTACCAAATCGCCCGACAATTGTTACGAAAATTAGAGTTACGAAAAACTGAGTTTGTCCTTGAGAATTCAGTTTGCAATGTAAATACGTCACAAATGTATTGGATTGAAATTTTCAAGACTGGGAAATTACAGAAATCCAATCTACAATCTATGTGCCAATTTGCAACTTGAAAATGTTACAAAAATGTAATCGCATTTGCTCAAAATTGGTGATTGTGAATTTAAATATGACTTTAAGAAAACTTTGAAAATTGAGTAAATTCACTCTTCTTAATATTTTTTATTTAAATTTTCAAAATTGGGAATTTCACATGAGTTCAATAAACCAAACTTTTTTTTAAAAAGACTAAATTTTCACAAATGTTAAGGGAAATCATTAGCACTTTGCGAAAGTGTGTGGATTCCTATTAAAAGGAGTTTGTCTGCAAAAAACTGAAATCCTTGAAAAGTGAAATCTTTCTCAAATTAATTGGATTGAAAATTTTCAAGACTGGAAAAATTACAGTAATTTTATCTACTTTCTTTTGGCTAATTTGCAGCAGGAAAATGTTAAAAAAATGCAACTGCATTTGCCTAAAATTGATTGCGAAAGTTTGTCTGAAAATTCAGCGGAATTCATTGGAAATTCAGCCAATATTGGCACCTAAATTTTCAAAATTGGGAATTTATCAAGAGTCCAATAAACATAATAGTTTGCCATTTACCTTGTAAATTGTTGCAATAAATGTACTGGGAAATCATTAGCACTTTGCGAAATTGTAGATTCCCATAAAAATGAGTTTTTCTGCGAAAATTAAGTGAAATCTTTCACAAATGAATTGGATTGAATTTTTTAAGACTGGGAAAATTTCTGGGAATCTATTCTACTTTCTTTTGCATTTTGGAAACGGTTACAATAATGGGTTGAAAAATCTTTCACATTTGCGCAGAAATGCTGATCACGTACATTAAAACGGGTAGTGTTTGTCATTGTTAATTCAATGACTAGTGATAGGTGTCTTGTCATTTGAGGCTCTTCATTTTTACGAATGTCATGAAAATGTAATTATCAGTTAATTTGGAAACCTCGTAAATCGTTGCGATAAATTTGTAGCGAAATCTTTCGCATTTGTGCAAAACTGATGATGGCGTGAAAATTTGGCGAATGGTAAATAAACCTAACCCTAATGTGATTTGTTGAAATTTCACTCAAATCCAATTACCTTCTAATTATTTATTTTGGAAACCTTGTCAACTGACGCAACAGTTAACTGACCCACTTGCAATAAAAGTTAAGGGAAATCGTTAGCACTTTGCAAAATTGTGTGGATTCCCATTAAAATGAGTTTGTCTCCGAAAATTAAGTGAAATCTTTCACAAATTAATTTTATTGAAATTTTTAGAACTGGGAAACTTACAGGAATCCAATCTACTTTCTTTTGAAACTTGGAAACGTTTACAAAAATGTGTTGGAAAATCTTTCGCATTTGCACACAAATGCTGATTGCGTACATTAATATGTCTAGAGTTTGTCTATAAAACTTGAGTGAACGTTGATAAATGTGACGTCTTTTCCAAATTTGAGCTTTTTAATTTTCACAAATGTAAAAACGGGAATTCAGTTATCAGTTTATTTGGAAACCTCGTAAATTGTTGAGCTAAAGGAGTAGAGAAATCTTTCGCATTTGTACAAAACTGATGATGGCGTACATTAAAACGGCTAGAGTTTGTCAGTACAAATTCAATGAATATTGATAAATGTGACGTCTTTTCCAAACACGAGCTTTTTAGTTTTCTCGAACGTCATGAGAATTTTGTTATCAATTAATTTGGAAACCTCGTAAATCGTTGCGATAAATGAGTAGAGAAATCTTTAACATTTGTGCAAAACTGATGATGGTGTGAAAATTCAGTAAACGGTAATAAATGTGATGAAATCAAAATTTTCATGGTTTGGAATTTTACACAAACTTAATGTGGTAAATTTGGAAACCTTGTTAATTGGCGCGATAATTGTGCACTTTGCGAAAATAACGGTTGCATGGATTCATATTAAAATGACTAGAGTTTGAATTGGTATTTGGTGAAATTTTGAGTTTAATTGTCATGATTGGTCAAAAATGTATCATCTTAATTTGTGTCACTAAGCAATGTTCAGTTCTGTGTTAGCTGTGTTTAATATACACTACTACACTATTAACAATAGACAAAGCTTCACAAATATGACCTCACTCATATTTTCCTAAATTAAATGACCAAAACACC
>NC_079439.1:60530742-60540742 GCF_903798145.1 Danio aesculapii
CCCCTCTATATTTTTTCCCCCAATTCCCGTTTAATGGAAAGAAGATTTCTTTTTTACACATTTCTAAACATAATAGTTAATTTTAATAATAGTTGATAACCAATTTCTTTTATCTTTGCCATGATGACAGTGCCTAATATTTTAAGTTAATTGCATAAGTTTGGGTAATAAGGCAAGTCATTGTTAACAGTGGTTTGTTCTGTAGATCAGTGGTCCTAAAGCACCGGGCCACGGATTGGTACAAATCGATTGATACTGGGCTGCGTAAGAAATCATTAATTATTTTCTATTTATATATTATCTGAGTCTGAACGATCTTTTATTTTGAAAAGTCTTTTATTTTTGAAAAATGACTGTATTCTCGCTTTACATCTCGGCCACTTGAACGCCCAAATTTAACCTACAAGCAGCAAAATGAGTAAGAAACAGGCGTCTTTGGAAAGTTTCTTTGCTAAGAGGAAAAGGCCCAGCCAAGGACCTACGAACTGCCAAGGAATGGATCCGCAACCCATTTGTCAACAAATCAGGTGACTCCAGCATGGCTGTACAAGAAGATCAACTATTGAAGATCGCAAATGACGGCGGCCGTTTCCCATATCGCATCTTTTCTAGAGTTAGCACAAGTTCGTTTTTTCCAATGGAGGTGAGTGGCTTGCGGGAACTAGCTGCGGGAATCCCCCGAGCGCACTCCAAGTCACGTAACAAAAATGGGCTGTATGCACAGCTAGAGTTTTAAAGGCAACGATAAACTTCCGGTGAAAGCTTAATGAGACAATTTTCAATTTCACAAAGTTGTTTTTACAGCATCGATGTTGTAATGTAATTAAAATACATTCAGATAAATAGACTTAAGTTTAGTCAAATTTATTAAGTTGTTTAAGCATAAAACTAGATGAAAGACCATTGTAACCACTAGTGCCGTCAGTAGAAATAGGCTAGTGCAGAAATTCCATTGAAAAGACTGGGGTAAAATAAACTGTCATACTATAAAGATGTGTCGGGGGGAAAAGGAATTTAATGCAGTGCTTCTTGTCCGATCTGAGACCCACTTCATATCGTATATCTAACTGACTGTGAAGATAGCTGATTTTTGAAGAATCAGATCTTAAATGTGACAATTTTTTAATTGAAAGACCCTTGGGCTGCCTGGCTGAAAATTAGAAGTCTGTGTGCATACAGCTCATTGATCAGCTAGCTTCAGCTTGAATGGAACATGCACATGTCGGTAAGACTACTTATCTCGGACAAACACAGAACACCCAAACACTGCAGTGCTTTGTAATTTTCTCCATATAAAACTTGTATCAGAGTGAGAGCGATGTTTTGCTGTTGCCTAGCAACACCCACCCCCCGGTCCGCGACAAAATTGTCAGGCGTTGACAGTCCACTATGATAAAAAGGTTGAGGACCACTGCTGTTGAGAATCGAAAATATTGATTATGGATGATTATTTTTTTTAAATTAAAGCCGCTTTTATTGTAGCCAAATTAAATTTTTTAAACATAATTTGAGAAATATTTGAAAAAATAAATAAATAAAATTCACAGAAGGGCTAATAATTTTGACTTTAACTGTACGGCAGGATGCTCTTATGTAACACTCAGTGTGTCTCAAAGTTGTTGTGAACAAAGCTCATCCCTGTCCTTTCCAGTGCCCAAATTCGTGCACACAACCTATTGAAGAATGACTTCGGGAGCTAGGGTGCTGATTGAGATGTACCCCTAGTAAGGATAAATAAAAATGCAGGATGTCTCACCATCATCATCATGTGATCTCCGTGGCCATTGCCAGTGGTCGTTAAATGACCCCCATGATCGTCTGAGATAGAAGACGGCATGGTTGTGTCCTCGACATGGTGATGTGAATGTGACATATCCATCTTACTGTACAGAGATGCTGTGGAGAGATAAGAGACCAAACAATGCTTAAACATTCACAATATGAATTCAACAGCTTTCCAATATGATGAAGAACCGTTCACCAGTATATTATACATTACTTGTAAGTATATTAAGCATGCAGATTACTATAGTAGAAAAGCATTTTTTGCTTTGTTTAATTTCTCTACTTGAACACTGTTAAACTCCGCAGAAAGCCATCGAATAGTGCTATTTAAATTTTGTGAAACAGTATCCATATCATAATATTTATCACAGAAAAATAAAATATCAAAAAATCTGATTTTTACAATATCGTGCAACCCTAACACAAATTGTGGCTTTTTTTGCATCACTTTGAATGCTTTGTGACCGTTCGTATCATGTGTATAAGAACGGAAGAGAGCAAATGTAAACATCACATCCTTTTGATTCTCCAGCCAAAAATTTCCTCAGTGCTTTACAAATATACACACACAGAGACAGAGACAGAGACAAAGACAGACAGACAGACAGACAGACAGACAAATATACACACACAGAGACAGAGACAGAGACAAAGACAGACAGACAGACAGACACACACACTTTCATAGACATCCTAGAAAATCAGGATATATCTCAAGTTTCATTACAAGCAGTCTCCAAAAAAAAATCAAGAATCAAATCAAAAATTAAAAAGACATAAAAATCTTTACATAGCCCTTTAACAGGGGTCATATGCAAATGTACCCTTGTAAATGTAAGCATTTTTGTGTAATAAACAACTTTAATAATAAACAAATAATAAATGTCTTATATTTGCGTGTAAATTTGATTAAAAAAGTGCTGCCAGATGATTAATTAAAAAATAAATATAAATACACACACACATACTGTAAATAAAACACAAAAGACTTACATATAAAATTAGTTTTCGATATCACAATAGGTCTTAGTATCTGCTATATTGTTACTTTACCTTTAACGACTGTTCAATTTCTGTAGCCTATTTGAATACTGCATTGCAAAACCCATAAAGGTAAGGTAACTTGAGGAAACCGATAGCAACAAACCACTTAAGTTCAAAAAGTAATCCTAATAAGTACTGTGAACTTAATCCATTTGAGTAAATGAAGCAATTTGAGCACAATAAAACCTAATAAATGAAGAGAACTCAAACCAACTGAGTACTGTAAAATCCTAAAAGTTAAGGCTACTCAAACTTTTGAGGAAACCGATTGCTACAAACCATTTGAGTTAAAAACTAATCTTTATGAATACTGTGAACTTACTCCATTTAAGTTGAAGTACTGAGGTATTTAGTAAACTCATTACCTTCAACACCGAGTTCAAAACTCTTTTCAAATGAGTAGAATTAACTTTTGAGTTAACTACACTCATTTTATTTGATAATGTTGATTGTTGGGTTTTACAGTGTGTTAGGCTCCCCAGAAAGCCATAAAGCTCTGTTTATTAATTTATTTAGGCTCTGTCATATTTATATTTGCTTGTAATTTATTATATTTTATGCAGATGCACCGCAGAAATAAAAAGACTTGATCATCCCAGTCAATTTAAATTAAGGAATGAGCTACTCAAATCATATGGTAAAATTATATTCATATCGCAGCAAAACAAAATATCACAATGTCAGCATTTTCCAATATCGTGCAACTATAAAATATAGTCAGGTACACACACACACACACACATACATATTTATATATATATATATATATATATATATATATATATATATATATATATATATATATATATATATATATATATATATATATATATATATACATATTTATATATACATATTTATATATATATATATATATATATATATATATATATATATATATATATATATATATATATATATATATACACATACATACATACATACATACATACATACATACATATATACACACACACACACACACACATATATATATACACACACATATATATATACACACACACATATATATACACACATATACATATTTATATATACATATTATATATATTTATTTATATATATATATATATATATATATATATATATATATATATATATATATATATATATATATACACATATATATATACACATACATACATACATACATACATACATACATACATATATACACACACACACACACACACATATATATATACACACACATATATATATACACACACACATATATATACACACATATACATATATATATATATACATATACACACACACATATATATATATATATATATAAAGAAATAGACGTATGAAGGAAATAGCAATCCTTAGAGGAGACCTGCGAAGGCTGAGGAAGGTATTTCGTGAAGCTCCAGCAAATGAGAAACCAGCGCTCTCAGAGATTCGTGATAACTTGAGGGAGCGCATTAAGACTTTGCGCAGAGCTGAGTGTCATCGCAGGGACAGGCGGAAACGAATGAAAGCACAGACAGAGTTTATCAAGAACCCTTTCAGATACTTGTCAAATATTCTGGGTGATGTAAGATCAGGGCAGCTGGAAGCAACAAAGGAGGAGGTGGAAGATCATCTCCGGCAGGCACATAGTGATCCTAGAAGGGAGAAAGGTTTGGGGGAGATGGAGAAACTTCTAAAACCAACAGCACCAAGTATCCTCTTTAGATCTGAGGAACCAAGCTGGCAGGAGGTAAATACATTTCTAAGGAAGGCTAGAGCAAAATCAGCTCCAGGGCCGAATGGCATTCCATACAAGGTGTATAAATGTTGCGAAAGGCTGAGGAGACGACTGTGGAAGCTACTGAGAGTGGCATGGAAGAAGGACTTTCTAGCAGATAGTTGGCTAGTGGCTGAGGGATGTTTCATTCCTAAGGAAGGAAATTCCTCAGGAATCAAGCAATTTCGAACGATCTCACTTCTTAATGTTGAAGGCAAGATTTTTCTTGGGATTCTAGCAAAGAGATTGACATCTTTCATGATGGACAACGGATACATGGATACATCGGTCCAAAAGGGAGGAGTTCCAGGCGTTTCAGGCTGCCTTGAGCACACCAGCGTAGTCACCAAGATTATTGAAGACGCTAAAAAGAACAGGGGTGATCTGGCAGTTTTGTGGCTGGATTTAACAAACGCATATGGAACGATACCTCATAAGCTGGTGGACTTGACGCTGGAGACCTACCATGTCCCAGAACGATTCCGGAAGCTCTTGCAGTGCTATTATGGCAAATTCCACATTCGATTCACCTGTAGGGATTTTACCACAGAGTGGCAGAGACTAGAGGTGGGCATTGTCACTGGATGCACAATTTCAGTGATCTTGTTTTCAGCAGCAATTAATCTTCTTGTTAAGTCAGCAGAGAAATTGCGGCGTGGGGCAATCTTGGCAAATGGCAAACAGCAGGTACCTATAAGAGCATTTATGGACGACCTCACCATCATGGCAAAATCAGTACCTGAAGGGAGATGGATTCTAGAGGATCTAGTGGAACTCACTGATTGGGCAAGGATGGAGTTTAAACCTGAGAAGTCCAGGAGCCTGGTATTGAGGAGGGGATGCATTCAGGACCGGTTTCGGTTCAGAATAAAAGGTACCACCATCCCAACAGTCAGAGAGAAACCAGTTAAGAGTTTGGGGAAGTGGTATAGGGCAGACCTTAATGATAAGGAAAGCGTGAGGCAAATGAGTGTCCAAGTAGATACCTGGATGACATCTTTAGAGAAGAGTGGCCTACCTGGAAAATATAAGGCCTGGGGTTACCAGCATGGAGTACTTCCTAGACTGCTCTGGCCGCTGCTTGTTTATGAGGTGCCTGTCTCTACAGTGGAAGGACTGGAGAGGAAGATGAACACCTATCTACGACGGTGGTTGGGTGTGCCAAGAAGCTTCTGCTCCATTGGTTTATACAGCACAGGCAGCAAGCTACAGCTACCACTGACATCAGTCCTGGAAGAGTATAAAGTAACGAAAACTCGGCAGGCCATAATGTTGCGAGACAGTCAGGATGAAAAAGTCCGCCAGGCAGACCTTGTGGTTGGGGCAGGCCGCAAATGGTCAGCTAATAAAGCAGTAAGGGATGCCGAGGAACGACTGCAGCATGCAGATATTGTGGGGACAGTAGCGCAGGGAAGGCTTGGATTGGGCTGCTTCACTAGTGCGAGCTGGAACAAAGCGGACCCAAAGGAACGCCGCTGGCTAATACAAAGAGAGGTCCGCAAAGCAGAGGAGGAAACTCGGCAAGTTAAAGCTGTGGGCATGAAAAAGCAGGGCAGCTGGACAAGATGGGAGGGCGTAAGAGAAAGGGCCCTGACATGGCAAGATATTTGGAGCATGGAAGGACAACGCATAAAGTTCCTGCTGTGTTCAGTCTATGATGTTCTTCCGACTCCATCAAACCTTCATATCTGGGGGATGGTAGAGAGACCAAGCTGCTCACTATGTGGAAAGCAGGCAAATCTTGAGCATGTCCTATCAGCATGCCAGTCAAGTTTGGCAGACGGGAAATTCCGGTGGAGGCATGACAAAATCCTCTCTCAGTTGGCGGATGGATTGGAGCAGGCAAGGAAGAAGGTGAAACAGCATTCTGATGGGCAGTGCTTTATTCAGTTTATTAGGTCAGGAGAGAGCATTGCAGCAGGACGAAGGAGAGGAGGTGTTCTGGCCTCAGCAAAGGATTGGGAAATGCGAGCAGACCTTAAAAAGCAGCTTAAATACCCAGAGGAAATAGCACAGACTAGCCTCAGACCAGATATTGTCCTATGGTCTAGAGGCACCAAACAGGTGGTGCTTATAGAACTTACGATACCCTGGGAGGAAAGAATGGAGGAGGCCCATGAACGTAAGCTCAAGAAATATCAAAGTCTGATACTTGAGAGCCAAGAGAATGGATGGAGAGCCTGGAATTTACCAGTAGAGGTGGGTTGTAGGGGGTTTGCGGGGCAGTCACTCTGGAGAGCCCTCGGATGGCTGGGAATTGAAGGAATGGCCAGGAAACGCCTTGTAGGGAAGGTTACTAAAGAGGCAGAAGTAACATCTCGCTGGATTTGGCTACAAAGGGAGGTTCAGTGGGAAAGCCAACCAGTTGAACGACAAACCATAACATAGAGTTGGGTGGTGGTCAGCAGGAGTAGATCCAGGACGCTGGATCTGCTGTCGAGCCCTCCCGAGGTGTCATGGGCTTAAATCGGTGAAACACCAAGGAAGGGGGGTGCCCATCTGATGACCGGCTGTAACCACCAACCTTATATAGAGTACATCCTTAACCCCCTAACTGGTGCTAAAGGAAGAAAGGAGGGGGAATTATGCCACTGGCCCACAGTTGGTGCAGGGCAGAGTACCTGTAAAGGTGGGCCAGTTGCGATGGTCCCATCGTATTTTGCATATTCTTTTCTGGGTGACCTAGTGACCACTTGGAAAGACAAGTTGGCGACCGAGGAAGAACGGTGACAGCAAGGAAAGACGGCTGACATTTGGGAAAGACCAAAACTGGGGTGTGGAGGCTTGGCAGGCTGAAACACAACCTCTGTGAAGAGGAACCCATTGTTTACCGCTATGGAAAGGTATATGATAAGATACCCCCAGGGTCGAGCGAGAGCAGGGGAGAATGATCGACCCACAGGACAGACCAGTGTTATGACCACTTATGATGAACAATTGACTAGGGAACAGCCAAACGATTTATCCCGGGTCTGCAGATGTGGGAGAATATGCAAAAATGAGAGGGGTCTGAAGATACATCAGTCAAAGATGAAGTGCTTGCAACCTGATCATAATGTGCAACGCACAGGGAAACCTGGTGAGACGGAGGAGAGGCAGGGGCAGGAGGCAAACCACAGTCCCCAGAATCTCCAGGCACATTATGAGGATGGGAACAGGAACAGAGGCATTGGTGTGTCAGAGGACACAAGGCACCAGGTAGTAGAGGGCACAAAGGACAGTATTCTACCTCAACAAGACACATGTGTAGGAGTGGTCCGAAAGGAGCAGGTGAACTGGCCGGCTGCAGTGGCAATTAAGCAGTGGGAGAAATTTGATCAAGATGTGGATGAGGTGCTGGAAGCAGCCCTGGCAGGAGATGTAGGAAAGAAGCTCAGGGCAATGGCTGCCATTATGTGGAGCATGGGAGCTGATCGCTTTGGGAAGAAAGAGTTGAAGGTGAAAGCAGGGATCCAACTAAAAGAAAATAGACGTATGAAGGAAATAGCAATCCTTAGAGGAGACCTGCGAAGGCTGAGGAAGGTATTTCGTGAAGCTCCAGCAAATGAGAAACCAGCGCTCTCAGAGATTCGTGATAACTTGAGGGAGCGCATTAAGACTTTGCGCAGAGCTGAGTGTCATCGCAGGGACAGGCGGAAACGAATGAAAGCACAGACAGAGTTTATCAAGAACCCTTTCAGATACTTGTCAAATATTCTGGGTGATGTAAGATCAGGGCAGCTGGAAGCAACAAAGGAGGAGGTGGAAGATCATCTCCGGCAGGCACATAGTGATCCTAGAAGGGAGAAAGGTTTGGGGGAGATGGAGAAACTTCTAAAACCAACAGCACCAAGTATCCTCTTTAGATCTGAGGAACCAAGCTGGCAGGAGGTAAATACATTTCTAAGGAAGGCTAGAGCAAAATCAGCTCCAGGGCCGAATGGCATTCCATACAAGGTGTATAAATGTTGCGAAAGGCTGAGGAGACGACTGTGGAAGCTACTGAGAGTGGCATGGAAGAAGGACTTTCTAGCAGATAGTTGGCTAGTGGCTGAGGGATGTTTCATTCCTAAGGAAGGAAATTCCTCAGGAATCAAGCAATTTCGAACGATCTCACTTCTTAATGTTGAAGGCAAGATTTTTCTTGGGATTCTAGCAAAGAGATTGACATCTTTCATGATGGACAACGGATACATGGATACATCGGTCCAAAAGGGAGGAGTTCCAGGCGTTTCAGGCTGCCTTGAGCACACCAGCGTAGTCACCAAGATTATTGAAGACGCTAAAAAGAACAGGGGTGATCTGGCAGTTTTGTGGCTGGATTTAACAAACGCATATGGAACGATACCTCATAAGCTGGTGGACTTGACGCTGGAGACCTACCATGTCCCAGAACGATTCCGGAAGCTCTTGCAGTGCTATTATGGCAAATTCCACATTCGATTCACCTGTAGGGATTTTACCACAGAGTGGCAGAGACTAGAGGTGGGCATTGTCACTGGATGCACAATTTCAGTGATCTTGTTTTCAGCAGCAATTAATCTTCTTGTTAAGTCAGCAGAGAAATTGCGGCGTGGGGCAATCTTGGCAAATGGCAAACAGCAGGTACCTATAAGAGCATTTATGGACGACCTCACCATCATGGCAAAATCAGTACCTGAAGGGAGATGGATTCTAGAGGATCTAGTGGAACTCACTGATTGGGCAAGGATGGAGTTTAAACCTGAGAAGTCCAGGAGCCTGGTATTGAGGAGGGGATGCATTCAGGACCGGTTTCGGTTCAGAATAAAAGGTACCACCATCCCAACAGTCAGAGAGAAACCAGTTAAGAGTTTGGGGAAGTGGTATAGGGCAGACCTTAATGATAAGGAAAGCGTGAGGCAAATGAGTGTCCAAGTAGATACCTGGATGACATCTTTAGAGAAGAGTGGCCTACCTGGAAAATATAAGGCCTGGGGTTACCAGCATGGAGTACTTCCTAGACTGCTCTGGCCGCTGCTTGTTTATGAGGTGCCTGTCTCTACAGTGGAAGGACTGGAGAGGAAGATGAACACCTATCTACGACGGTGGTTGGGTGTGCCAAGAAGCTTCTGCTCCATTGGTTTATACAGCACAGGCAGCAAGCTACAGCTACCACTGACATCAGTCCTGGAAGAGTATAAAGTAACGAAAACTCGGCAGGCCATAATGTTGCGAGACAGTCAGGATGAAAAAGTCCGCCAGGCAGACCTTGTGGTTGGGGCAGGCCGCAAATGGTCAGCTAATAAAGCAGTAAGGGATGCCGAGGAACGACTGCAGCATGCAGATATTGTGGGGACAGTAGCGCAGGGAAGGCTTGGATTGGGCTGCTTCACTAGTGCGAGCTGGAACAAAGCGGACCCAAAGGAACGCCGCTGGCTAATACAAAGAGAGGTCCGCAAAGCAGAGGAGGAA